>NC_091230.1:1452595-1518711 GCF_040958095.1 Procambarus clarkii | reverse complement strand
CTAACAACACCATTATTACTACACCACCACTACAACACCACCACTGCCATACTCCTACTACTACACCGCCACTTCAACACCACAGTGACACACCTCCAATACAACACCAGCACTACCCACCACCACTGCCACACCCCCACTAAAACACCAGTACTGCCACACCACCATTATAACACCACCACTGCCACACCACCACTGCCACGCCCACACTACAACACCATCATTGCCACACCACCACCATAACAACACAAGTGCTACACCACCAGAACAACAAATCCAGAGCCACACATTACAACACCACCAATGCCACACCCCCACTGCCACACCACCACTTCCACACCCCCACTGCCAAACCCTACTATAAAACCAACACTGCCACACCACCACTTCCACACCACCATTACAACACAATCACTGCCACACCACCGTTGCCACACCACCACCACTGACACACTACCGCTGCCACACCACCACTACCACACCACCCCTGACACGCCACCACTACAACACTACCACTGTCACATCACCATTACAACACCACCACTGCCACACCACCACTACAACACCACCATTACAACACAATCACTGCCACATAACCGTTGCCACAACACCACTACCAGTGCTACACGACCACTGCCACGCCACCACTACCACACCACCACTACACCACCACTGACACACATCGCTGCCACACCACCACTACAACACCATCACTGCTACACCACCACTACCACACCACCACTACAACACCACCACTGCCACACCACTACTACCACACCACCACTTCAACACCACCAATCCCACACTACCAATGCCACACTACCACAGCCACTCTACAACTACCACATCACCACTACCACACCACCACTGCCACAACACCATCACCACTGCCACAACACCATCACCACTGCCACACCACCACTACAACACCACCACTGACACACCACAACTGCCACACCACCACTACAACACCACCACTGCCTCACCACCACTACAACACTACCAATGCCACACCACCACTACAACACCACTACTACCACACCATCACTGCCACATCCACCCACTACAACACCACCACTGCCATACCACCTCTTCAACACCACCACTACAACACCCACACTATTCGATGTATTCTTTAAAATCAAATGTACAACGACATTCTTTTCTTAACGTTTCTTAACTAAATCATTCGCCAATCAACTAAAAACATAATCACTTTCGTCATTTCGCAACCAACTTATTATCCAATCAACTAAAAATAGTCAGGATTAGTCTATTCCTGCTTCACGCCGACCTGCTTCATGCAGGTCGGCGTTCAATCCCAGACCGTCCAAGTGGTTGGACCACCATTCCCTTCCCCGTGCCGTCCCAAATCCTTATCCTGACCCCTTCCCAGTGCTATATAGTCGTAATGGCTTGGCACTTCCCCCTGATAATTCCCCCTCTTAGCAAAAAAATTGTCAAAGGAAACTTTCCAATACTATTCATAACTAACTTTATCCATCGTCAATCAATTGAAATAGCCATGTTCATCATATTTTCTTGTCTTTTCTTAACGAAAATATCACTTCTCTCAACTGAAAATAATTAAGTGTAGCCTCCTTCCAACACTGTTCTTAACTAAAGTAACCTTTCACTTCGCTAAAAAATAGTCAAATGTAACCTTCTTTCAGCACTTTCGTAACTAAAATTATATATTGTTAAGTAGAAATATAGTCAAAGACACTCTTCGAGACATCAAGGACATACTCAAAAGGTATCAAAGATGCACTCATGACAATAAAAATCTCTTCGAAACATCAAAAATACTCTTCGAGACATCAAAGACACTCTCAAACACTCCAAAAGTATTATTCATGTCCTCAAAAGTTATTCTCATAGCTATCAAAAAGTTAATCTCAGTCATCAAAGTTATTCTCTAAGTACTCTTTCGTTCATCAGAGATAATTTCAAAGTATTCGTTCATCAGAGATGATTTCTAAGTATTCGTTCATCAAAGTTACTATTCGAGACATCTAAAATTATTCTCAGAGACATCAAAGTTATTCTCAGAGTCATCAAAAGTCGCTTTCGTTCATCAAAGTTATTCTCTTAGTCATCAAAGGTAATCTCTAAGACATCAAAGTCATTCTCAGAGTCATCAAAAAGTTGTTCTCTAAGACATCAAAGTTAATCTCAGAGTCATCAAAAATTAATCTCTAAGTCATCAAAGTTAATCTCTAAGTCACCAAAAGTTATTCTCAGAGCTATCAAAGTTGCTCTGTAAGACATCAAAGTCATTCTCAGAGATATCAAAGGTAATCTCAGTCATCAAAATTTTTCTGTAAGTCATCAAAAAGTTCTTCTCTAAGACATCAAAGTTATTCTCAGTCATCAAAACGTAATCTCTAAGACATCAAAGTCATCATCAGAATCATCAATAGGTATTCTCAGTCATCAAAAAGTTAATCTCTTGGCCAACAAAGTTATCTCTAAGTCATCATAGTTAATCTCTGTCACCAAAAAGTTATTCTCAGAGCTATGAAAAGTTAATCTCAGTCATCAAAACGTAATCTCTAAGTCATCAAAACGTAATCTCTAAGTCATCAAAACGTAATCTCTAAGTCATCAAAAGTTGTGTCTCAGAGTCATCAAAGGTATTCTCAGAGTCATCAAAACGTATAAAAGTTAATCTCTAAGTCATCAAAGATATTCTCTAAGTCACCTTCGTTTTCAGAGAAGCCTTCTGAGACATCCTCGTTCAACAAAGCTGTCCTCAGAGCCATAAAAAAGAGTTAATCTCAGTTATCAAAGTTATTCTCTAAGTAACCTTTCGTTCATCAGAGAAGCTTTCTAAGACATCATCGTTCATCAAGGTTGTTCTCCAAGACATCAATGTTGTTCTCTAAGACATCTTCAGACATAAAACATTTCTCCAAAATGTAACTACTTCAGCTGCTCATATCAAACTTACATAACCTAACTTACCTAACCTAACCTAACTTACCTAACCTAACCTATCCTAACTTACCTAACTTAACCTAACCTAACCTAACCTAACCCAACCTAACCTATCCTAACTTAACCTAACTTAACCTAACCTAACTTAAACTATCATAACTTAACTAACCTAACCTAACCTAACTTTATTTCCATAGTCTATCCTATCCTAACCCAACCTAACCAAACCTAACTTACCTAATCAAAGTTACCTAACCTAACCTAACCTAACTTAACCTAACTAACCTAACTTAACTTCTCCTAACTTAATGTCAATTACCTAACTTAAACTAACCTAACCATTCCTAACCTAACCTGTCCCAACATAACCTAACTTAACCTAACCTAACTTAACCTAACCTAACCTAACTTAACCTAACTTATCATAACCTAACTTAACCTAACCTTACTTGCATAACCAAACCTATCCGATCCTAACTTAACTAACCTAACTGAACTTAACTTACCTAACCTAACTTAACCTAATTTAACCTATCCAAACCTAACTTAATCTAACCTATCCTAACCTAACCCAACCTAACCTAACTTATCCTATCCTAACTTAACTAACCTAACCTAACCTAACTTAACATAACCAAACCTAACTTAACTAACCTAACCTAACTTAACCTACCCTTTCGTATCTAACCTAACCCAACCCAAGCTAACCTAGCCTATTCTAACTTAACCTAACCAATTCTAACTTAACCTAACCCAACTCAACTAACCTAACCTAACTTAACCTATCCTTACTTAAGATAACTAACCTAACCCAACCTAACCTAACCTATTCTAACTTAACCTAACTTAACCTATATAGCGTATCTTAACTTATCTACCCGTACCTTCCTAACCTCCCCTACCTAACCTTTAATTAGCTTATATTCTCTCATATATTTCTCCCATTAACCTAACCTCTCATGATTTTGTGTATTCATTTGGTTTTATATATTTTGTTCTGATTCCTTGTCCTTTAACCGATCTTTCAGATATAGTTTACTTGTTTATCTTGTTTGGACATATTTGTTGATTATATTATCCTTATCCTAACCTTTCATATGTAGTTTTGTTTTTCCTTTTTGTATATTTTACCCAAATCCACCATCCCACTTAACCTTCCCTCCTTCTCTCTCCCACATTCTCTCTTTCTATCTCCCCCCATTTCTCTTACTTCTTACACCCCCTCCCATGCTCTCGTTCCTTTGCTCTCTTGTTTTTTTTTTTTCTCTCAGTCTCAAGTCTCATGAGATCTAACTCTTTTCTACTGTACTCATATTTTTACTAAGATAAAGAATGATCTTATGTGTGAAAACAAAGTAAAAGAAAGAGGGGAAGATTAAGTGGGATGGTGGATTTACACATTCCCATAAACTTACCAAAATTCTATAATTACTTTATCCGAAAAAAGTCTTTGAAAAATACTCGATTTTTAAAACAAAAATTGTCCGTAGAGTTTACCTGGAACCCCCGACAGTCCACCGTCCTCTATTTTCGAAAAAAGAGGACTCTGGACTGTCATCCCTACTACTTACACACACTCAAGCACAACTGGGAGAGACCAGAAACTCAAGCACAACTGGGTCAGTACACGCACTCAAGTACAACCTGGGGAGTACACACACTCAAACTCAACTGGGAGAGACCACGCACTCAAGCACAACTAGGTGAGTACACGCACTCAAGCACAACCTGGTGAGTACACGCACTCAAGCACAACTGAATGAGTACATGCACTCAAGCATAACTGAGAGAGACCACGCACTCAAGTACAACTAGGTGAGTACACGCACTCAAGCACAACTGAGAGAGACCACGCACACAAGCACAACTGGGTAAGTACACGCACTCAAGTACAATCTGGTGAGTACACACACTCAAGCACAACTGGGAGAGACCACGTCCTCAAGCACAACTGGGTGAGTGCACGCACTCAAGCACAACTGGGAGAGACCACGCACTCAAGCACAACTGGGTGAGAATACGCACTCAAGCACAACCTGGAGAGTATACACACTCGCGCATAACTGGGAGAGACCACACACTCAAGCACAATTGGGTGAGTGCACGCACTCAAACACAACTGGGGGATACAACGCACTCATGCTCAACTGGGTGAGTGTACGCACTCAAGCACAACTGGGGGAGACCACGCTTTAGAGCACAACTGGGGGATACAACGCACTCATGCACAACTGGGTGAGTGTACGCACTCAAGCACAACTGGGGGAGACCACGCTTTAGAGCACAACTGGGTGAGTACACGCACTCGAGCACACCCTGGTGGTTACACGCACTCAAGCACAACTGGGTAAGTACAAGCAATCAAGCACAACCTAGTGAGTACACGCACTCAAGCACAACTCGTTGAGTACATGCACTCAAGCACAACTGGAGCAGACCACGCACTCAAGCACAACTAGGGGAGACCACGCACTCAAGTACAACTAGTTGAGTACACGCACTCAAGCACAACTGGGAGAGACCACGCACTCAAGAACAACTGTATGAGTACAAGCATTCAAGTACAACCTGGTGAGTGCACACACTCAAGCACAATTGGGAGAGACCACGCACTCAATCACAACTGGGTGAGTTCACGCACTCCAACACAACTAGGGGAGACCACGCACTGAAGCACAACTAGGGAAGACCACGCACTCAAGCACAACTGGGTGAGTACATGCACTCAAGCACAACTGGGCAAGTACACGAAATCAAGCACAACTGGTTGAGGAAATGCACTCAAGCACAACTGGGTGAGAAAACGCACTAGAGCACAAATGGGTGAGTACACGCACTCAAGTACAACCTGGTGAGTACACGAACTCAAGCACAACTGGAGGAGACCATGCACTCAAACACAACTGGATGAGTACACGCACTCAAGAACAACCTGGTGAGTACACGCACTGAAGAAAAACTAGGTGAATACACGCACTCAAGCAGAACTAGGTGAGTACACGCACTCAAGCAAAACTAGGAGAGACCATGCACTCAAGCACAACTGACTGAGTGCACGCACTAAAGCACAACTGGGGGAGACCACGCACTCAAGCACAACTGGGTGAGTACACGCACTCAAGCACAAGCTGGTGAGTACACGCACTCAATCACAACTCGTTGAGTACATGCACTCAAGCAAAACTAGGGCAGACCACGCACTAAAGCACAACTGGGGGAGACCACGCACTTAAGTACAACTAGGTGAGTACACGCACTCAGGTACAATCTGGAGAGTACATGCACTAAAGCACAACTGAGTGAGTACACGCACTCAAGCACAATTGGGCGAGTACACGCTCTCAAGCACAACTGGTTGAGTACATGCACTCAAGCACAACTAAGTGAATATAAGCACACAAGCACAACTGGGTGAGTACACGCACTCAAGTAGAACCTGGAGAGTACACGCACTCAAGCACAACTGTGGGAGCCTATGCACTCAAGCACAACTGGGTGAGTGCACGCACTCAAGGAACACAAGGTGAGTACACGCACTCAAGCACCACTGAGGAGACCACACACTCAAGCACAACTGGGGGGAGACCACGCATTCAAGCAAAATTGGGCGAGTAAACGCACTCAAGCACAACTGGGTGAGTACATGCACTCAATCAAACACTGGTGAGTACACACACTCAAACACCACTGGGAGAGACCACGCAATGAAGCACAACTGGGTGAGTACACGCACTCAAGCACAACTGGGTTAGTACAGGCACTCAAGCAAAACTAATGAGTACATGCACTCAAGCACGACTAGGTGAGTACACGCACTCAAGCACAACGTGGAGAGACCAGGCACTCGAACACATGGAGGAGACCACGCACTCAAGCACAACTCGGGGAGACCACGCACTCATGCACAACTGGGTGAGTACATACACTGGAGCACAACTGGGTGAATGCACGCACTCAAGCCCAACTAGGGGAGACCACGCACTCAAGAACAACTGGGTGCGTACACGCTCTCAAGGACAACCTGGTGAGTACACACACTCAAGCAAAGCTGGTTGAGTACATGCACTCAAGCACAACAGGGGCAGACCAAGCACTCAAGCACAACTGGGGGAGACCACGCACTCAAGTACAAATAGGTGAGTGCACGCACTCAAGCACAACTGGGAGAGATCACGCACTGAAGCACAACTGGTTGAGTACACGCACTCAAGTACAACCTGCTGAGTACACTCACTGACGCCAAACTGGGAGAGCCTACGCACTCAAACACAACTGGGGAGACCACGCACTCAAGCGCAACTGGGTGAGTACACGCACTCAAACACAACCTGGTGAGTAAACGCACTCAAGCACAACTGGTTGAGTATATGCACTCAAGCACAACTGAGAGAGACCACGCATTCAAGCACAACTGGGTGAGTGCACGCACTCAAGCAAAAACTGGGGGAGACCACGCACTCAAGCACAATTGGGTGATTATAGGCACTCAAGCACAACCTAGTGAGTAAACTCACTCAAGCACAACTGGTTTAGTACACGCACTCAAGCACAACTGGGGCAGACCACGCACTCAAGCACAACTGGAGGAGACCACGCACTCAAGCACAACTAGGTGATTACACGCACTCAAGCACAACTGGGAGAGACCCCGCACTCAAGTACAACTAGGCGATTACACGTATTCAAGCACAACTGGGAGAGACCACGCACTCAAGCACAACTAGATGAGTACTCGTACTCAAGCAAACACTGGTGAGTGCACACACTGAAACACAACTGGGAGAGACCACGCAATGAAGCACAACTAGGTGAGTACACGCACTCAAGCACAACTGGGTGAGTACAGGCACTCAAGCAAAACTAATGAGTACACGCACTCAAGCACGAATAGGTGAGTACACGCACTCAAGCACAACTTGGAGAGACAAGGAACTCGAACACATGGGGGGAGACCACGCACTCAAGCACAACTCGGGGAGACCACGCACTCTTGCACAACTGGGTGAGTACATACGCTGGAGCACAACTGGGTGAGTGCACGCACTCAAGCACAACTAGGGGAGACCACGCACTCGAGAACAACTGGGTGCGTACACGCTCTCAAGGACAACCTGGTGAGTACACGCACTCAAGCAAAGCTGGTTGAGTACATGCACTCAAGCACAACTGGAGCAGACCACGCACTCAAGCACAACTGGGGGAGAGCACGCACTCAAGTACAAATAGGTGAGTACACGCACTCAAGCACAACTGGGAGAGACCACGCACTGAAGCACAACTGGCTGAGTACACGCACTCAAGTACAACCTGGTGAGTACACTCACTCACGCACAACTGCAAAAGCCTATGCACTCAAACACAACTGGGTGAGTACACGCACTCAAGCACAATTGGGCGAGTACACGCTCTCAAGCACAACTGGTTGAGTACATGCACTCAAGCACAACTAAGTGAATATAAGCACACAAGCACAACTGGGTGAGTACACGCACTCAAGTAGAACGTGGAGAGTACACGCACTCAAGCACAACTGTGGGAGCCTATGCACTCAAGCACAACTGGGTGAGTGCACGCTCTCAAGGACAACCTGGTGAGTACACGCACTCAAGCACAACTGAGAGAGACCACGCACTCAAGCACAACTGGGTGAGTGCACGCACTCAAGTACAACCTGGTGAGTACACACACTCACGCACAACTAAGAGAGACCACGCACTTAAGCACAACCGGGTGAGTGCACGCACTCAAGCATAACTAGAGGAGACCACGAACTCAAGCACAACTGGATGAGTACACGCACTCAAGCACAACCTGATAAGTAAACTCACTCAAGAACAACTGGTTGAGTATAGGCACTCAAGCACAATTGAGGCAGACCATGCACTCAAGCACAACTGGGGGAGACCACGCACTCAAGCACAACTAGGTGATTATACGCACTCAAGCACAACTGGGAGTGACCCCGCACTCAAGTACAACTAGGTGAATACACGCATTCAAGCACAACTGGGAGAGACCACGCACTCAAGCACAACTGGGTGAGTACACACACTCTAGCAAAACTGAGTGAGTACACGCTCTAAAGTACAACCTGGTGATTGCACGCACTCAAGGACAACTGGGAGAAAGCACGCACTCAAGCACAACTGGGTAAGTACACGCAATCAAGCAAAACTGGGTGAGTACAAACACTCAAGCACAACTGGTTGAGTACATGCACTCACGCACAACTGGGAGAAACCAGGCACTCAAGCACAACTGGGAGAAACCAGGCACTCAAGCACAACTGGGAGAGACCACGAACTCAAACACAACTGGGGAGACCACGCACTCAAGCACATCTGGGTGAGTACACGCACCCAAGCACAACCTGGTGAGTACATGCACTCAAGCAACTGGTTGAGTACATGCGCGCAAGCACAACTGGGGTAGACCACGCACTCAAGAACAACTGATAGAGACCACGCACTCAAGTACACATAGGTGAGTACACGCACTCAAGCACAACTGGGAGATACAACGCACCGAAGCACAACTGAGTGAATACACGCACTCAAGTACAACCAGGTGAGTAAACTCACTCACGCACAACTGGGAGAGACTACGCACTCAGGCACAACTGGGTGCGTGCACGCACTCAATCACAACTGGGTGCGTGCACGCACTCAATCACAACTCGTTGAGTACATGCACTCAAGCACAACTGGGTGAGTACACGCACTCAAACACAATCTGGTGAGTAAACGTACTCAAGCACAACTGTTTGAACACATGCACTCAAGCACAACTGGGAGAGACAACGCACTCAAACACAACTGGGTGAGTGCATGCAATCAAGTACAACCTGGTGAGTATACACACTCACGCACAACTTGCTGAGTACACGCACTCAAGCACATTCTGGTGAGTAAACTCACTCAGGCACAACCAGTTGAGTACATGCACTCAAGCACAACTGGGGGAGACCACGCACTCAAGCACAACTAGGTGATTGAACGCACCCAAGCACAACTTGGAGAGACCCCGCACTAAAGTACAACTAGGTGATTACATGCACTCAAGCACAACTGGGAGAGACCAAGCACTCAAGCACAACTGGATGAGTACACGAACTCCAGTACAACCTAGTGAGTACACACACTCAAGCACAACTGGGAGAGACCACGCACTCAAGCATATCTGAGAGAGTACACGCACTCAAGCAAAACTGGGGGAGACCACACACTCAAGCACAGCTGGTGGAGACCACGCACTCAAGCACAACTGGGTGAGTACACACACTCAAGCAAAACTGGGTGAGTACACGCACTCAAGCAAAAATTGGTGAGTACAAGCAATCAAGCACAACTGGTTGAGTACATGCACTCAAGCACAACTGGGAGAAACCAGGCACTGAAGCTCAACTGGGAGAAACCAGGCACTCAAGCACAACTGGGAGAGACCACGCACTCAAACACAACTGGGGAGACCACGCATTCAAGCACATTTGGGTGAGTACACGCACTCAAGAACAACCTGGTGAGTACATGCACTCAAGCACGACTGGTTGAGTACATGTGCTCAAGCACAACTGGGGCCGACCACGCACTCAAGCCCAATTGGGGGAGACAATGCTCTCAAGTACAACGAGGTAAGTACACGCACTCAAGCACAACTTGGAGAAACCACGCACTGAAGCACAACTGGGTGAGTACAGGCACTCAAGTACAAACTGGTGAGTACACTCACTCACGCAAAACTGGGAGAGACTACGCACTCAAGCACAACTGGGTGAGTGCACGCACTCCAACAACACCTGGTGAGTAAACGCACTCAAGCACAACTGGTTGAGTACGTGCACTCAAGCACAACTGGCAGAGACCACGCACTCAAGCACAACTGGGTGAGTGCACGCACTCAAGTACAACCTAGTGAGTACACAAACTCACGCACAACTAAGAGAGACCACGCACTTAAGCACAACTGGGTGAGTGCACTAACTCAAGCATAACTAGTGGAGACCACGCATTCAAGCACAACTGGGTAAGTACACGCACACAAGCACAACCTTGTAAGTAAACTCACTCAAGAACAACTGGTTGAGTACATGCACTCAAGCACAACTGGGGCAGACCACGCACTCAAGCACAAGTGGGGGGAGACACGCACTCAAGCACAACTAGGTGATTACAAGCACTCAAGCACAACTGGAAGTGACCCCGCACTCAAGTACAACTAGGTGAATACACGCATTCAAGCACAACTGGGAGAGACCACGCACTCAAGCACAACTGGATGAGTACACAAACTCAAGTACAACCTGGTGAGTACACACACTCAAGCACAACTGGGAGAGACCACGCACTCAAGCATATCTGAGTGAGTACACGCACTCAAGCAAAACTAGGGGAGACCACACACTCAAGCACAGCTGGTGGAGACCACGCACTCAAGAACAACTGGGCGAATACACGCACTCAAGCACAACGGGTTGAGAACATGCACTCAAGCACAACTGCGGGAGACCACACACTCAAGCACAACTGGGTGAGTACACGCATTCAAGAAAAACTGGGTGAGTACACGCACTCAAGTACAACCTGTTGAGTACCGGCTCTCAAGCACAACTGGGAGAGACCACGCACTCAAGCACAACTGGGTGAGTACACACACTAAAGCAAAACTGGGTGAGTACACGCGCTAAAGTACAACCTGGTGATTGCAAGCACTCAAGGACAACTGGGAGAGAGCACGCACTCAAGCACAACTGGGTAAGTACACGCACTCAAGCACAACTGGGTGAGTACACGCACTCAAGCAAAAATTGGTGAGTACAAGCACTCAAGCACAACTAGTTGAGTACATGCACTCAAGCATAACTGGGAGAAAACAGGCACTCAAGCACAACTGGGAGAAACCAGGCACTCAAGCACAACTGGGAGAGACCACGCACTCAAACACAACTGGGGAGACCACGCATTCAAGCACATTTGGGTTAGTACACGCACTCAAGAACAACCTGGTGAGTACATGCACTCAAGCACGACTGGTTGAGTACATGCGTTCAAGCACAACTGGGGCAGACCACGCATTCAAGCACAACTGGGGGAAACCATGCTCTCATATACAAATAGGTAAGTACACGCACTCAAGCACAACTTGGAGAAACCACGCACTGAAGCACAACTGGGTGAGTACAGGCACTCAAGTACAACCTGGTGAGTACACTCACTCACGCAAAACTGGGAGAGACTACGCACTCAAGCACAACTGGGTGAGTGCACGCACTCAAACACAACTGGGAGAAACCACGCACTGAAGCACAACTGGGTGAGTACAGGCACTCAAGTACAAACTGGTGAGTACACTCACTCACGCAAAACTGGGAGAGACTACGCACTCAAGCACAACTGGGTGAGTGCACGCACTCAAACACAACTGGGAGAAACCAGGCACTCAAGCACAACTGGAAGAAACCAGGCACTCAAGCACAACTGGGAGAGACCACGCACTCAAACACAACTGGGGAGACCACGCACTCAAGCACATCTGGGTGAGTACACGCACTCAAGCACAACCTGGTGAGTACATGCACTCAAGCACAACTGGTTGAGTACATGCGCGCAAGCACAACTGGGGCAGACCACGCACTCAAGAACAACTGATAGAGACCACGCACTCAAGTACCAATAGGTGAGTACACGCACTCAAGCACAACTGGGAGAGACCACGCACCGAAGCACAACAGGGTGAGTACACGCACTCAAGAACAAACTGGTGAGTACACACACTCAAGCAAACTGGGTGAGTACATGCGCTCAAGTACAACCTGGTGATTACATGCACTCAAGGACAACTGGAAGAGACCACGCACTCAAACACAACTGGGTAAGTACACGCACTCAAGCACAACTGGGTGAGTACACGCACTCAAACAAAATCTGGTGAGTAAACGCACTCAAGCACAACTGTTTGAACACATGCACTCAAGCACAACTGGGAGAGACCACGCACTCAAGCACAACTGGGTGAGTGCATGCAATCAAGTACAACCTGGTGAGTACACACACTCACGCACAACTAAGAGATACCAGGCACTTAAGCACAACTGGGAGAGTGCACGCACTCAAGCATAACCTGGGGAGACCACGCACTCAAGCACAACTGGCTGAGTACACGCACTCAAGCACATTCTGGTGAGTAAACTCACTCAAGCACAACTTGTTAAGTACATGCACTCAAGCACAACTGGGGCAGACCACGCACTCAAGCACAACTGGGGGAGACCACGCACTCAATAACAACCTGGTGATTACGCACACTCACGCACAACAGGGAGAGACCACGCACTCAAGCACAACTAGGCGATTACATGCACTCAAGCACAACTGGGTGAGCACACGCACTCAAGAAAAACTGGGTGAGTACACGCACTCAAGAAAAACTGGGTGAGTACACGCTCTCAAGTACAACCTGGTGAGTACAAGCTCTCAAGCACAACTGGGAGAGACCACTCACTCAAGCACAACTGGGTGAGTACACACACTCAAGCACAACTGGGTGAGTACACGCGCTCAAGTTCAACCTGGTGATTACACGCACTCAAGGACAACTGGGAGAGACCACGCACTCAAGCAAAAATTGGTGAGTACAAGCACTCAAGCACAACTGGTTGAGTACATGCACTCAAGCACAACTGGGAGAAACCAGGCACTCAAGCACAACTGGGAGAAACCAGGCACTCAAACACAACTGGGAGAGACCACACACTCAAACACAACTGAGGAGACCACGCACTCAAGCACATTTGGGTGAGTACACGCACTCAAGAACAACCTGGTGAGTACATGCACTCAAGCACGACTGGTTGAGTACATGCGCTGAAGCACAACTGGGGCAGACCACGCACTCAAGCACAACAGATAGAGATCACGCACTCAAGTACAACCTGGTGAGTACACTCACTCACGCATAACTGGGAGAGATTAGACACTCAGGCACAACTGGGTGCGTGCACGCACTCAATCACAACTCGTTGAATACACGCACTCAAGCACAACTGGGTAAGTACACGCACTCAAACACAATCTGGTGAGTAAACGCACTCAAGCTCAACTGTTTGAACACATGCACTCAAGCACAACTGGGAGAGACCACGCACTCAAGTACAACTGGGAGAGACCACGCACTCAAGCACAACTGGGTGAGTGCATGCACTCAAGTACAACCTGGTGAGTACACACACTCACGCACAACTAAGAGATACCACGTACTTTAGCACAACTGGGTGAGTGCACGCACTCAAGCATAACCGGGGGAAACCACGCACTTAAGCACAACTGGCTGAATACACGCACTCAAGCACAACCTGGTGAGTAAACTCACTCAAGCACAACTAGTGGAGTACATGCACTCAAGCATAACTGGGGCAGACCACGCACTCAAGCACAACTGGGGGGAGACCACGCACTCAAGCACAACTAGGTGTTTGCACGCACTTAAGCACAACTTGGAGAGACCACGCACTAAAGTACAACTAGGTGATTACATGCACTCAAACACAACTGGGAGAGACCAAGCACTCAAACACAACTGGATGAGTACACGAACTCCAGTACAACTTAGTGAGTACACGCACTCAAGCACAACTGGCAGAGACCACGCACTCAAGCATATCTGAGAGAGTACACGCACTCAAGCACAACTGGAGGACAATACACTCTCAAGCACCGCTTTTGGAGACCACGCACTCAAGCACAACTGGGCGAATACACGCACTCAAGCACAAATTGTTGAGTACATGCACTCAAGCACAACTGGGAGAGACCATGCACTCAAGCACAACTGGGTGAGTACACACACTCAAGCAAAACTGGGTGAGTACACGCACTCAAGTACAACTTGGTGATTACACGCACTCAAGGACAACTGGGAGAGACCACGCACTCAAGCACAACTGGGTAAGTACACGCACTCAAGCACAACTGGATCGGTACACGCACTCAAGCACAACTGGATCAGTACTCGCACTCAAGCACGACTTGGTGAGAACAAGCACTCAAGCACAACTTTTTGAGTACATGCACTCAAGCACAACTGGGAGAAACCAGGCACTCAAGCACAACTGGGAGAAATCAGGCACTCAAGCACAACTGGGAGAGACCACGCACTCAAGCAAAACTCGGTGAGTACACGCACTAAAGTAAAACCTGATGAGTACACACACTCACGCACAACTGGGAGAGAAAACGCCCTCAAGCACAACTTGGTGAGTGCGCGCACTCAAGAACAACTGGGAGAGACCAAGCACTCAAGCACAAGTGGGTGAGAACACGCACTCAAGCACAACCTGGTGAGTATACACACTCACGCACAATTGGGAGAGACCACGTGCTCAAGCAGAACTGGGTGAGTGCACGCACTCAAACACAACTGGGGGAGTCCACGCACTCAAGCACAACTGGGTGAGCACACGCACTCGAGCACAACCTGGTGATTACACGCACTCAATCACAACTGGTTGAGTACATGCATTCAAGCAGAACTTGGGCAGACCACGCACTAAAGCACAACTGGGGGAAACCACGCACTCAAGTACAACTAGGTGAGTACACGCACTAAAGCACAACTGGGAGAGACCACGCACTGAAGCACAACTGGGTGAGTACACGCACTCAAGCACAACTGGATGAGTACACGAACTCCATTAGAACCTAGGGAGTACAGACACTCAAGCACAACTGGGAGAGACCACGCACTCAAGCATATCTGAGTGAGTACACGCACTCAAGCACAACTGGGGGAGACCACACACTCAAGCACAGCTGGTGGAGACCACGCACTCAAGCACAACTGGGCGAATACACGCACTCAAGCACAAATGGTTGAGTACATGCACTCAAGCACAACTGAGGGAGACCACACACTCAAGCACAACAGGGTTATCTTGAGGTTATCTTGAGATGATTTCGCGGCTTTAGTGTCCCCACGGCCCGGTCCTCGACCAGGCCCACACCCCCAGGAAGCAGCCCTTGACAGCTGACTAACACCCAGGTACCTATTTTACTGCTAGGCAACAGGAGCATAGGGTGAAAGAAACTCTGCCCATTGTTTCTCGCCGGCGCCTGGGATCGAATCCAGGACCACAGGATCACAAGTCCAGCGTGCTGTCCGCTCGGCCGACCGGCTGCCCGACCGTGTACAGGGTGAGTACACGCACTCAAGCACATCCTGGTGAGTACACTTTCTCAAGCACAACTGGGAGAGACCACGCACTCAATCACAACTGGGTGAGTACACACACTCAAGCAAAAATGGGTGAGTACACGCACTCAAGTACAGCCTGGCGATTACACGCACTCAAGGACAACTGGGAGAGACCACGCACTCAAGGACAACTGGGAGAGACCACGCACTCAAGGACAACTGGGAGAGACCACGCACTCGAGCACAACTGGGTAAGTACACGCACTCAAGGACAACTAGGAGAGACCACGCACTCGAGCACAACTGGGTAAGTACACGCACTCAAGCACAACATGGTGGGAACAAGCACTCAAGCACAACTGGTTGATTACACACACTCAAGCACAACTGGGAGAAACCAGGCACTCAAGAACAACTGGGAGAAACCAGGCACTCAAGCACAATTGGGAGAGACCACGCACTCAAGCAAAACTGGGTGAGTACACGCACTCAAGTAAAACCTGGTGAGTACACACACTCACGCACATTTGGGAGAGAAAACGCCCTCAAGCACAACTGGGTGAGTGCGCGCACTCAAGAACAACTGGGAGAGACCACGCACTCAAGCACAACTGGGTGAGAACACGCACTCAAGCACAACCGGATGAGTATACACACTCACGCACAACTGGGAGAGACCACGTGCTCTAGCACAACTGGGTAACTACACGCACACAAGTGTACCTGGTGCGTACACACACTCACGCACAACAGGAAGAGACCACACACTCAAGCACAACTAGGTGAGTACACGCACTCGAGCACAACTGGATGAGTACACGAACTCCAGTAGAACCTAATGAGTACACACACTCAAGAACAACTGGGAGAGACCATGTACTCAAGCACAAGTGGGTGAGAACACGCACTTAAGCACAACTTGATGAGTATACACACTCACGCACAACTGGGAGAGACCACGTGCTCAAGCACAACTGGGTGAGTGCACGCACTCAAACACAACTGGGGGAGTCCACGCACTCAAGCACAACATGGTGAGTGTACGCATTCAACCAACTGTGGGAGACCACCAACTCAAGCACAACTGGGTGAGTACACGCACTCGAGCACAACCTGGTGATTACACCCACTCAATCACAACTGGTTGAGTACATGCACTCAAGCACAACTTGGGCAGACCACGCACTCAAGCACAACTGGGAGAAACCACGCACTCAAGTACAACTAGGTGAGTACACGCACTAAAGCACAACTGGGAGAGACCACGCACTGAAGCACAACAGGGTGATTACACGCACTCAAGAACAACCTGGTGAGTACACACACTCACGCACAACAGGGAGAGACCACGCTCTCAAGCAGAACTGGGTGAGTGCACGCACTCAAGCACAACTGGGGGAGACCACACACTCAAGCTCAACTGGGTGAGTACACGCACTCACGCACAAAATGGTGAGTACACGCACTCAAGCACAACTCGTTGAGTACATGTACTCATGCACAACTGGGGAAGACCACGCACTCAAGCACAACTGGGGAGACCACGCACTCAAGCACAACTAGGTGATTACTCGCACTCAACCACAACTGGGAGAGACCCCGCACTCAAGCACAACTAGGTGATTACACGCACTCAAGAACAACTGGGAGAGAGACCACGCACTCAAGCTCAACTGGGTGAGTATACACACTCAACCAAACTGAGTGGGTACACGCACTCAAGTAAAAACCTGGTGATTACACGAACTCAAGGACAACTGGGAGAGACCACACACTCAAGCCAAACTGGGTAAGTACACGCACTCAAGCATAACTGGGTGAGTACACGCACTCAAGCACAACTAGGTGAGTACAAGCATTCAAGCAAACCTGGTTGAGTACGTGCACTCAAGCACAACTGGGAGAGACCACGCACTGAAGCACAACTGGGTGATTACACGCACTCAAGAACATCATGGTGAGTACACACACTCACGCACAACAGCGAGAGACCACGCACTCAAGCACAACTGGGTGAGTGCATGCACTCAAGCACAACTGGGGCAAACCACACACTCAAGCTCAACTGGGTGAGTACACGCACTCAAGCACAACGTGCTGAGTACACGCATTCAAGCACAACTCGTTGAATACATGCACTCAAGCACAACTGGGGAAACCAAGCACTCAAGCACAACAAGGGGAGACCACGCACTCAAGTACAACTAGGTAAGTACACGCAGTCAAGAACAACTGGATGATTACCGCACTCAAGAACAACATGGTGAGTACACACACTCAAGCACAACTGGGAGAGACCACGCACTCAAGCACAACTGGGGGAGACCATGTACTCAAGCACAACTGGGGGATTACCCCGCACTGAAGCACAACTGGGTGAAAACACGCACTCAAGCACAACTGGGCGAGTACACGCATTCAAGCACAACTGGTTGAGAAAACGCACTCAGGAACAACTGGGTGAGTACACGCACTCAAGTACAACCTGGTGAGAACACGCACTCAAGCACAATTTAGGGAGACCATGCACTCAAGCACATCTGGGTGAGTACACGCACTCAAGTACAACTTGGTGAGTACACACACTCAATCACAACTCGTTGAGAACATGCACTCAAGCACAACTGGGGCAGACCACGCACTAAAGCACAACTGGGGAAGACCACGAACTTAAGTACAACTAATTGAGCACACGCACTCAAGCACAACTGGAAGAGACCAAGCAATCAAGCACAGCTGGATGAGAACACGCACTCAAATATAACTTGGTGAGTACATATACTCAAGCACAACTGGGAGAGATCACGTACTCAAGCACAACTGGGTGAGTACACGCACTCAATCACGACTGGGGGTGACGACGCATTCAAGCACAACTGGGTAAGTACACGCATTCAAGCACAATTGGGCGATTATACGCACTCAAACACAACTCGTTGAGTACATGCACTCAAGAACAACTGGGTGAGTACACGCACTCAAGCACAAATGGTTGTGTACACACACTGAAGCACAACTGGGAGAGACCACGCACTCAAGCACAATTGGGTGAGTACACGCATTCAAGCACAACTGGGGGAGACCACGTACTCAAGCACAACTGTGGGAGACCACGCACTCAAGCACAAATGGGTGCGTACACGCACTCAAACATAACTGGGTGAGTACCCGCACTCAAGCAGAATCTGGTGAGTACATACACTCACACACAACTGGGAGAGACCACGCATTCAAGCACAACTGGGTGAGTACAGGCACTCAACCACAACTAATGAGTTCACGCACTCAAGCACGACTAGATGAGTACACGCACTCAAGCACAACTAGGAGAGATCACGGACTCAAGCAGAACTGGGTGAGTGCACGCACTCAAGCACAATTGAGGGAGACAATGCACTCAAGCACCACTGGGTGAGTACACCCACTCAAGTACAACTTGGTGAGTACACGCACTCAAGCACAACTGGGGGTGACCACGCACTCAATCACAACTGGGGGAGACCACGCTCTCAAGCACAACTGGGTGAGTACACGCACTTAAGCAAAACAGGATAAGTATACGCACTCAAGCACAACCTGGTGAGTACACCGGTCACACACAACTGGGAGAGTCCACTCACTCAATCACAACTGGGTGAGTACAGGCACTCAAGCACAACTAGGTGAGTACAGGCACTCACGCACAACTAGGGGAGACCACGCACTTAAGTACAACTAGGTGAGTACACGCACTCAAGCACAATTGATTGAGACCATGCGCTCAAGCACAACTGGGTGAGTACACGCACTCAAGTACAACTTGGTGAGTACACGCACTGAAGTACAACTTGGTGAATACACGCACTCAAGCACAACTGGGGGAGACCACGCACTCAACCACAACTGGGTGAGTACACGCACTTAAGCATAACTGGATGAGTACACGCACTCAAGCACAACCTGGTGAGTACAGTCACTCAAGGACAACTGGGTGAGTACAGGCACTCAAGCACAACTAGTTGAGTACACACACTCAAGCAGAACTAGGTGAGTACACGCACTCAAGCACAACCGGGAGGGACCACGCACTCAAGCTCAACTGAGTGAGTGCACTCACTCAAGCACAACTTGTGGACACCATGCACTCAAGCACAACTGGGTCAGTACACGCAATCAAGCAGAACGTGATGAGTACACGCACTCAATCACAACTCGTTGAGCACGTGCACTCAAGCACAACTGGGGCAGATCAAGCACTAAAGCACAACTAGGGGAGACCACGCACTTAAGTACAACTAGGAGAGTACACACACTCAAGCACAACTGGGAGAGACCAAACACTCAAGCACAACTGGACGAGTACATGCACTCAAGTACAACCTGGTGAGTACAAACACTCAAGCGCAAAAGGGAGAGACCATGCACTCAAGCACAACTGGGTGAGTACACGCACTCAAGTACAACTGGGGTAGACCACGCACTCAAGCACAGCTGGAGGAGACCACGCACTCAAGCATAACTGGGTTATTACACGCTCTCGAGCACAACTGAGGGAGTACACGCACTCAAGTACAACCTGGTTAGTACACGCACTCAAGCACAACTGGGTGAGTACACGCACTCAAGCAAAACTAGGTGAGTACACGCACTCAAGCAGAACTAGGAGAGACAATGCACTCAAGCACAACTGAGTGAGTGCACGCACTGAAGCACAACTGAGGAGACCACGCACTCAAGCACAACTGCGTTAGTACACGCACTCATGCACAACCTGGTGAGTACACGCACTCAATCACAACTCGTTGAGTAGATGCATTCAAGCACAACTGGGGCAGATCACGCAGTAAAGCACAATTAGGGGAGACCACGCACTTAAGTACAACTAGGTGAGTACACGCACTAAAGTACAACTGGGTGAGTACACGGAATTAAGCACAACTGGATAAGTTCACGCACTCAAGCACAACCTGGTGAGTACACCGCTCAAACACAACGGGGAGAGTCCACTCACTCAATCACAACTGGGTGAGTACAGGCACTCTAGCACAACTGGGTGAGTACCGGCACTCAAGCACAACTAGGTAAGTACACGCATTCAAGCAGAACTAAGTGATTACACGCACTCAAGCACAACCGGGAGAGACAACGCACTCAAGCTCAACTGAATGAGTGCACGCACTCAAGCACAACTTGTGGAGACCATACACTCAAGTACAACTGGGTGAGTACACGCATTCAAGCACAACCTGGTGAGTACACGCACTCAATCACAACTCGTTGAGTACATGCACTCAAGCACAACTGGGGCAGACCACGCAATAAAGCACAACTGGGGGAGACCACGCACTTAAGTACAACTTGGTGAGCACACGCACTCAAGCACAACTGGGAGAGACCACGCAATCAAGCACAGCAGGATGAGTACACGCACTTAAGTATAACTTGGTGAGTACACACACTCAAGCACAACAGGGAGAGATCACGCACTCAAGCATAACTAGGTGAGTACACTCACTCAATCACAACTGGGGGAGACCACTCATTCGAGCACAACTGGGAGAGAACACGCAATCAAGCGCAGCTGGATGAATACACGCACTCAAGTATAACTTGGTGAGTACACACACTCAAGCACAACAGGGAGAGATCACGCATTCAAGCACAATTGGGCGAGTACACGCACTCAAACACAACTGGTTGAGTACATACACTCAAGCACAACTGGGTGAGTACACACACTCAAGCACAACTGGTTGAGTACACACACTGAAGTACAACTGGGAGAGTTCACGCACTCAAGCACACCTGGGTGAGTATACGCACTCAAGCACAACTTGGTGAGTACACGCACTCAAGCACAACTGGGAGAGACCACGTACTCAATCACAACTGGGTGAGTTCACGCAATCAAGCAAAACTAGGTGAGTACACGCACTCAAGCAGAACTAGGTGAGTACACGCACTCAAGAACAACTGGAAGATACCATGCACTCAAGCACAACTGCGTGACTGCACGCACTGAAGCACAACTGGGGGAGACCAAGCACTCAATCACAACTGGGGGTGACCACGCTCTCACGCACAACTGGGTGAGTACACGAACTTAAGCAAAACTGGATAAGTACACGCACTCAAGCACAACCTGGTGAGTATACCGGTCAACCACAACTGGGAGAGTCCACTCACTCAATCACAACTGGGTGAGTACAGGCACTCAAGCACAACTGGGTGAGTACAGGCACTCACGCACAACTAGGAGAGACCACGGACTCAAGCAGAACTCGATGAGTGCATGCACTCAAGCACAATTGATTGAGACCATGCACTCAAGCACAACTGGGTGAGTACACGCACTCAAGTACAACTTGGTGAGTACACGCACTCAAGTATAACTTGGTGAGTACACGCACTCAAGCACCACTGGGGGAGACCACGCACTCAACCACAACTGGGTGAGTACACGCACTTAAGCGTAACTGGATGAGAACACGCACTGAAGCACAACCTGGTAAGTACAGGCACTCACGGACAACTGGGTGAGTACAGGCATTCAAGCACAACTAGTTGAGTACACACATTCAAGCAGAACTAGGTGAGTACACGCACTCAAGCACAACCGGGAGAGATCACGCACTCAAGCTCAACTGAGTGACTGCACTCACTCAAGCACAACTTATGGCGACCATGCACTCAAGCACAACTGGGTGAGTACACGCAATCAAGCACAACGTGGTGAGTACACGAACTCAATCACAACTCGTTGAGTACGGGCACTCAAGCACAACTGGGGCAGATCAAGCACTAAAGCACAACTAGGGGAGACCACGCACTTAAGTACAACTAGGTGAGTACACGCACTCAAGCACAACTGGGAGAGACCAAACACTCAAGCACAACTGGACGAGTACATGCACTCAAGTACAACCTGGTGAGTACAAACACTCAAGCGCAACTGGGAGAGACCATGCACTCAAGAACAACTGGGTGAGTTCACGCACTCAAGCACAACTGGGGGAGACAACGTACTAAAGCACAACTGGGGGAGACCATGCACTTAAGCAGAAGTGGGTGCGTAATCGCACTCAAGCACAACTGGGTGAGTACATGCACTCAAGCAGAATCTAGTGAGTACATACACTCAAACACAACCGGGAGAGACCACGCATTGAAGCACAACTGGGTGAGTACAGGGACTCAACCACAACTAATGAGTTCACGCACTCAAGCACGACTAGATGAGTACACGCACTCAAGCACAACTAGGAGAGATCACGGACTCAAGTAGAACTGGGTGAGTGCACGCATTCAAGCACAATTGAGGGAGACAATGCACTCAAGCACCACTGGGTGAGTACACCCACTCAAGTACAACTTGGTGAGTACACGCACTCAAGCACAACTGGGGGAGACCACGCACTCAATCACAACTGGGGGAGACCACGCTCTCAAGCACAACTGGGTGAGTACACGCACTTAAGCAAAACTGGATAAGTACACGCACTCAAACACAACCTGGTGAGTACACCGGTCACACACAACTGGGAGAGTCCACTCACTCAATCACAACTGGGTGAGTACAGGCACTCAATCACAACTAGGTGAGTACAGGCACTCACGCACTACTAGGGGAGACCACGCACTTAAGTACAACTAGGTGGGTACACGCACTCAAGCACAACTGGGTGAGTACACTGACCCAAGTAGAACCTGGTGAGAACGCGCACTCAAGCACAATTGATTGAGTCCATGCGCTCAAGCACAACTGGGTGAGTACACGCACTCAAGTACAACTTGGTGAGTACACGCACTCAAGCACAACCTGGTGAGTACAGTCACTCAAGGACAACTGGGTGAGTACAGGCACTCAAGCACAACTAGTTGAGTACACACACGCAAGCAGAACTAGGTGAGTACACGCACTCAAGCACAACCGGGAGGGACCACGCACTCAAGCTCAACTGAGTGAGTGCACTCACTCAAGCACAACTTGTGGAGACCATGCACTCAAGCACAACTGGGTGAGTACACGCAATCAAGCACAACGTGGTGAGTACACGCACTCAATCACAACTCGTTGAGCACGTGCACTCAAGCACAACTGGGGCAGATCAAGCACTAAAGCACAACTAGGGGAGACCACGCACTTAAGTACAACTAGGAGAGTACACACACTCAAGCACAACTGGGAGAGACCAAACACTCAAGCACAACTGGACGAGTACATGCACTCAAGTACAACCTGGTGAGTACAAACACTCAAGCGTAACAGGGAGAGACCATGCACTCAAGCACAACTGGGTGAGTACACGCACTCAAGTACAACTGGGGGAGACCACGCACTCAAGCACAGCTGGAGGAGACCACGCATTCAAGCACAACTGGGTTATTACACGCTCTCGAGCACAACTGATGGAGTACACGCACTCAAGTACAACCTGGTTAGTACACGCACTCAAGCACAACTGGGTGAGTACACGCACTCAAGTAAAACTAGGTGAGTACACGCACTCAAGCAGAACTAGGAGAGACAATGCACTCAAGCACAACTGAGTGAGTGCACGCACTGAAGCACAACTGGGGAGACCACGCACTCAAGCACAACTGCGTTAGTACACGCACTCATGCACAACCTGGTGAGTACACGCACTCAATCACAACTCGTTGAGTAGATGCATTCAAGCACAACTGGGGCAGATCACGCAGTAAAGCACAATTAGGGGAGACCACGCACTTAAGTACAACTAGGTGAGTACACGCACTAAAGCACAACTGGGTGAGTATACGCAATTAAGCACAACTGGATAAGTTCACGCACTCAAGAACAACCTGATGAGTACACCGCTCAAACACAACTGGGAGAGTCCACTCACTCAATCACAACTGGGTGAGTACAGGCACTCAAGCACAACTGGGTGAGTACCGGCACTCAAGCACAACTAGGTAAGTACACGCATTCAAACAGAACTAAGTGATTACACGCACTCAAGCACAACCGGGAGAGACAACGCACTCAAGTTCAACTGAATGAGTGCACGCACTCAAGCACAACTTGTGGAGACCATACACTCAAGTACAACTGGGTGAGTACACGCATTCAAGCACAACCTGGTGAGTACACGCACTCAATCACAACTCGTTGAGTACATGCACTCAAGCACAACTGGGGCAGACCACGCAATCAAGCACAGCTGGATGAGTACACGCACTAAAGTATAACTTGGTGAGTACACACACTCAAGCACAACAGGGAGAGATCACGCACTCAAGCACAATTGGGCGAGTACACGCACTCAAACACAACTGGTTGAGTACATGCACTCAAGCACAACTGAATGAGTACACGCACTCAAGCACAACTGGTTGAGTACACACACTGAAGTACAACTGGGAGAGTTCACGCACTGAAGCACACCTGGGTGAGTATACGCACTCAAGCACAACTGGGTGAGTACACGCACTCAAGCAGAACTAGGTGAGTACACGCACTCAAGCACAACTGGAAGATACCATGCACTCAAGCACAACTGCGTGACTGCACGCACTGAAGCACAACAGGGGAGACCTCTCACTCAAGCACAACTGCGTTAGTACACGCACTCATGCACAACCTTGTGAGTACACGCACTCAATCACAGCTCGTTGAGTACATGCACTCAAGCACAACTGGGGCAGACCACGCACTAAAGCAATACTAGGGGAGACCACGCACTTAAGTACAACTAGGTGAATACACGCACGCAATCAAAACTTGGAGAAACCTCGCACTCAAGCACAACTGGATGAGTACACGCACTCAAGCACAACTGGGGGAGACCACACACTCAAGGACAACTGGAGGAGACCACGCACTCAAGCACAACTGAATGAGACTATGCACTCAAGCTCAATTGGTCGAGTACACGGACTCAAGCACAACTGGTTGAGGACATGCACTCAAGCACAATTGGGTGAGTACACGCTCTCAAGCATAACATGGGGAGTGCACGCCCTCAAGTACAACCTGGTTAGTACACGCACTCAAGCCCAACTGGGGGAGACCATGCATTCAAGCACAACTGGGTGAGTGCACGCACTCAAGCAGAACCTGGTGAGTACATACACTCAAACACAACTGGGAGAGACCACGCACTCAAGCACAACTGAGTGAGTACACGCACTGAAGCACAACTGGGTGAGTACACGCACTCAAGCAAAACTAGGTGAGTACACGCACTCAAGCAGAACTAGGTGAGTACACGCACTCAAGTACAACTGGGAATGACAATGCACTCAAGCACGACTGAGTGAGTGCACGCACTGAAGTACAACTAGGGAGACCACGCACTCAAGCACAACTTCGTTACTACAAGCAATCATGCACAACCTGGTGAGTACACGCACTCAATCACAACTCGTTGAGTAGATGCTCTCAAGCACAACTGGGGCAGATCACGCACTAAAGCACAACTAGGGGAGACCACGCACTTAAGTACAACTATGTGAGTACACGCACTCAAGCACAACTGGATGAGTACAGGCACTCAAGTACAACCTGGTGAGTACAATCACTCAAGCGCAAATGGGAGAGACCACGCACTCAAGCACAACTGGGTGAGTACACGCACTCAAGCACAACTGGGGGAGACCACGCACTCAAGGGCAACTGGAGGAGACCACTCTCTCAAGCACAACTGGGTGAGTACACGCACTCAAGTACAACCTGGTGAGAACACGCACTCAAGCACAATTGAGGGAGACCATGCACTCAAGCACAACTGGGTGCGTACACGCACTCAAGTACAACTTGGTGAGTACGTGCACTCAATCACAACTCGTTGAGCACATGCAATCAAGCACAACAGGGGCAGACCACGCATTAAAGCACAACTGGGAGAGACCACGCACTTATGTACAACTAGTTGAGCACAGGCTCTCAAGCACAACTGGGAGAGACCACGCCAACAAGCACAGCTGGATGAGTACACGCACTCAAGTATAACTTGGTGAGTACACATACTCAAACACAACTGGGAGAGATCACGCACTCAAGAACAACTGGGTGAGTACACGCACTCAATCACAACAGGGGGAGACAACGCATTCAAGCATAACTGGATAAGTACACGCACTCAATCCCAATTGGGCGAGTACACGCACTCAAGCACAACTGGTTGGGTACAGGCACTCAAGCACAATTGGGTGAGTGCATGCACTCAAGCACAACTGGTTGAGTACACACACTGAAGCACAACTGGGGGAGACCACGCACTCAAGCACAACTGGGGGAGACTACGCACTCAAGCACAACTAGGTGAGTAAACGCTCTCAAGCAAAACTGGGAGAGACCACGCACTCAAGCACAACTCGGGAAGACCACGCACTCATGCAGAATTTGGTGAGTACATACACTCAAACATAACTGGGAGAGACTACGCACTCAAGCACAAGTGGGTGAGTACACGCACTCAAGCAAAACTAGGTGAGTATACACACTCAAGCAAAACTAGGTGAGTACACGCACTCAAGCACAACTGGGAGAGACCATGCACTCAAGCACAACTGCGTTAGTACACGCACTTATGCACAACCTGGTGAGTACACGCACTCAATCACAACTCGATGAAAACATGCACTCAAGCACAACTGGGGCAGACCACGCACTAAAGCACAACTACGGGAGACCACGTACTTAAGTACAAAAAGGTAATTACACGCACTCATTCACAACAGGGAGAGACCACGCACTCAACCACAACAGGGGGAGACCACGCACACAAGCACAACTGGGTGAGTAAACTCACTCAATTACAACCTGGTGAGTACACTCACTCATGCACAACTGGGAGAGACTACGCACTCAAGCACAACTGGGAGAGTACACGCACTCAAGCAGAACCTGGTGAGTATATACACTCAAACACAACTGGGAGAGACCACGCACTCAAGCACAACTGAGTGAGTACACGCACTCAAGCACAACTGGGTGAGAACACGCACTCAAGCAAAACTAGGTGAGTACACGCACTCAAGCAGAACTAGGTGAGTACACGCACTCAAGCACAACTGGGAGAGACAATGCACTCAAGCACGACTGAGTGAGTGCACGCACTGAAGCACAACTGGGGAGACCACGCACTCAAACACAACTTTGTTACTACAAGCAATCATGTACAACATGGTGAGTACACGCACTCAATCACAACTCGTTGAGTAGATGCACTCAAGCACAACTGGGGCAGATCACGCACTAAAGCACAACTAGGGGAGACCACGCACTTAAGTACAACTATGTGAGTACACGCACTCAATCACAACTGGATGAGTACAGGCACTCAAGTACAACCTGGTGTGTACAATCACTCAAGCGCAAATGGGAGAGACCACGCACTCAAGAACAACTGGGTGAGTACACGCACTCAAGCACAACTGGAGGAGACCACACACTCAAGGACAACTGGAGGAGACCACGCACTCAAGCACACCTGGGTGAGTACACGCACTCAAGCACAACTGGGTGAGTACACGCACTCAAGCAAAACTAAGTTAGTACACACACTCAAGCAGAACTAGGTGAGTACACGCACTCAAGCACAACTGGGAGAGACCATGCACTCAAGCACAACTTAGTGAGTGCACGCACTGAAGCACAACTAGGGAGATACGCACTCAAGCACAACTGCTTAGTACACGCACTTATGCACAACCTGGTGAGTACACGCACTCAATCACAACTCGATGAAAACATGCACTCAAGCACAATTGGGGCAGACAACGCACTAAAGCAAAAGGGGAGGCCACGTACTTAAGTACAAAAAGGTAATTACACGCACTCATTCACAACAGGGAGAGACCACGCACTCAAGCACAACTGGATGTGTACACGCACTCAAGTACAACCTTGTGAGTACACACACTTACGCGCAACTGGGAAAGACCACGCACTCAAGAACAACTGGGTGAGTACACGCACTCAAACACAACTGGGGGAGACCACGCACTCAAGGACAACTGGAGGAGTCCACGCACTCAAGCACACCTGGGTGAGTACATGCATTCAAGCACAATTGGTCGAGTACACGGACTCAAGCACAACTGGTTGAATAAATGCAATCAAGCACAACTGAGTGAGTACATGCTCTCAAGCACAACTGGGGGAGTACACGCACTCAAGTACAACCTGGTTAGTACACGCACTCAAGCACAACTGGGGGAGACCATTCACTCAAGCACAACTGGTGGAGGCCACGCATTCAAGCACAATTGGGCGAGTACTCGAATTCAAGCACAACTGGGAGAGTACACTCACTCAAGCACAACTGGGTGAATACAGGCACTCAAGCTCAACTAATGAGTACACACACTCAAGCACGACTAGGTGAGTACACGCACTCAAGTACAACTAGGAGAGATCACGGACTCAAGCAGAACTGGGTGAGTGCACGCACTCAAGCACAATTGAGGGAGACCATGCACTCAAGCACAACTGGGTGAGTACACGCACTCAAGAAAAACTGGGGGAGTATACGCACTCAAGTACAACTGGGGGAGACCACGAACTCAAGCATAGCTGGTGGAGACCACGCATTCAAGCACAATTGGGCGAGTACACAAACTCAAGCACAACTGGGTGAGTACATGCACTCAAACACAACTGTGTGAGTAAAGACACTCAAGCACAACTAATAAGTAAACGCACTCAAGCACGTCTAGGTGAGTACACGCACTCAAGCACAACTAGGAGAGACCGCGGACTCAAGCAGAACTGGGTGAGTACACGCACTCAAGCACAACTGCACGTGCACAACTGAGTGCACGTGCTCAACGAGTTGTGATTGAGTGCGTGTACTCACCACGTTGTGCTTGATTGCGTGTACTCACCCAGTTGTGCTTGAGTGCATGGTCTCCACAAGTTGTGCTTGAGTGAGTGCACTCACTCAGTTGAGCTTGAGTGCGTGGTCCCTCCCGGTTGTGCTTGAGTGCGTGTACTCACCTAGTTCTGCTTGCGTGTGTGTACTCAACTAGTTGTGCTTGAGTGCCTGTACTCACCCAGTTGTCCTTGAGTGACTGTACTCACCAGGTTGTGCTTGAGTGCGTGTACTCACCAAGTTGTACTTGAGTGCGTGTACTCACCCAGTTGTGCTTGAGCGCATGGACTCAATCAATTGTGCTTGAGTGCGCGTTCTCACCAGGTTCTACTTGGGTCAGTGTACTCACCCAGTTGTGCTTGAGTGCGTGTACCCACCTAGTTGTACTTAAGTGCGTGGTCTCCCCTAGTAGTGCGTGAGTGCCTGTACTCACCTAGTTGTGATTGAGTGCCTGTACTCACCCAGTTGTGATTGAGTGAGTGGACTCTCCCAGTTGTGTGTGACCGGTGTACTCACCAGGTTGTGTTTGAGTGCGTGTACTTATCCAGTTTTGCTTAAGTGCGTGTACTCACCCAGTTGTGCTTGAGAGCGTGGTCTCCCCCAGTTGTGATTGAGTGCGTGGTCTCCCCCAGTTGTGCTTGAGTGCGTGTACTCACCAAGTTGTACTTGAGTGGGTGTACTCACCCAGTGGTGCTTGAGTGCATTGTCTCCCTCAATTGTGCTTGAATGCGTGCACTCACCCAGTTCTACTTGAGTCCGTGATCTCTCCTAGTTGTGCTTGAGTGCGTGTACTCATCTAGTCGTGCTTGAGTGCGTGAACTCATTAGTTGTGGTTGAGTCCCTGTACTCACCCAGTTGTGCTTCAATGCGTGGTCTCTCCCGGTTGTGTTTGAGTGTATGTACTCACTAGATTCTGCTTGAGTGCATGTACTCACCCAGTTGTGCTTGAGTGCGATTACGCACCCACTTCTGCTTAAGTGCATGGTCTCCCCCAGTTGTGCTTTAGTACGTTGTCTCCCCCAGTTGTGCTTGAGTGCGTGAACTCACCCAGTTGTTCTTGAGTGCATGGTCTCTCCCAGTTGCGCTTGAGTGTTTGTACTCACCAGGTTGTACTTGAGTGCATGTACTCGTCCAGTTGTGCTTGAGTGTTTGGTCTCTCCCAGTTGTGCTTGAGTGCGTGTACTCACCTAGTTGTACTTAAGTGCGTGGTCTCCCCTAGTTGTGCTTTAGTGCTTGATCTGCCCCAGTTGTGCTTGAGTGCCCGTACTCAACGAGTTGTGATTGAGTTCGTGTACTCACCACGTTGTGCTTGATTGCGTGTACTCACCCAGTTGTGCTTGAGTGCATGGTCGCCATAAGTTGTGCTTGAGTGAGTGCAGTCACTCAGTTGAGCTTGAGTGCGTGATCTCTCCCGGTTGTGCTTGAGTGCGTGTACTCACCTAGTTCTGCTTGAATGTGTGTACTCAACTAGTTGTGCTTGAATGCCTGTACTCACCCAGTTGTCCGTGAGTGCCTGTACTTACCAGGTTGTGCTTCAGTGCGTGTTCTCATCCAGTTACGCTTAAGTGCGTGTACTCACCCAGTTGTGGTTGAGTGCGTGGTCTCCCCCAGTGGTGCTTGAGTGCGTGTACTCACCAAGTTATACTTGAGTGCGTGTACTCACCAAGTTGTACTTGAGTGCGTGTACTCACCCAGTTGTGCTTGAGTGCATGGTCTCAATCAATTGTGCTTGAGTGCATGCACTCATCGAGTTCTGCTTGAGTCCGTGGTCTCTCCTAGTTGTGCGTGAGTGCCTGTACTCACCCAGTTGTGCTTGAGTGCCTGTACTCACCCAGTTGTGATTGAGTGAGTGGACTCTCCCAGTTGTGGTTGACCGGTATACTCACCAGGTTGTGCTTGAGTGCGTGTACTTATCCAGTTTTGCTTAAGTTCGTGTACTCACCCAGTTGTGCGTGAGAGCGTGGTCACCCCCAGTTGTGATTGAGTGCTTGGTCTCCCCCAGTTGTGCTTCAGTGCGTGCAGTCACGCAGTTGTGCTTGAGTGCATGGTATCTTCCAGTTGTTCTTGAGTGCGTGTACTCACCTAGTTCTGCTTGAGTGCGTGTACTCACCTAGTTTTGCTTGATTGCGTGAACTCACCCAGTTGTGATTGAGTACGTGGTCTCTCCCAGTTGTGCTTGAGTGCGTGTACTCACCAAGTTGTGCTTGAGTGCGTATACTCACCCAGGTGTGCTTGAGTGCGTGAACTCTCCCAGTTGTACTTCAGTGTGTGTACTCAACCAGTTGTGCTTGAGTGTGTGTACTCACCCAGTTGTGCTTGAGTGCATGTACTCAACCAGTTGTGTTTGAGTGCGTGTACTCGCCCAATTGTGCTTGAGTGCGTGATCTCTCCCTGTTGTGCTTGAGTGTGTGTACTCACCAAGTTATACTTGAGTGCGTGTATTCATCCAGCTGCGCTTGATTGCGTGTTCTCTCCCAGTTGTGCTCGAATGAGTGGTCTCCCCCAGTTGTGATTGAGTGAGTGTACTCACCTAGTTATGCTTGAGTGCGTGATCTCTCCCTGTTGTGCTTGAGTGTGTGTACTCACCAAGTTATACTTAAGTGCGTGTACTCATCCTGCTGTGCTTGATTGCGTGGTCTCTCCCAGTTGTGCTTGAGTGCGTGTGCTCACCAAGTTGTACTTAAGTGCGTGGTCTCCCCCAGTTGTGCTTTATTGCGTGGTCTGCCCCAGTTGTGCTTGAGTGCATGTACTCAACGAGTTGTGATTGAGTGCGTGTACTCACCAGGTTGTGCTTGAATGCGTGTACTCACCCAGTTGTACTTGAGTGTATGGTCTCCACAAGTTGTGCTTGAGTGCGTGCACTCATTCAGTTGAGCTTGAGTGCGTTGTCTCTCCCGGTTGTGCTTGAGTGCGTGTAATCACTTAGTTCTGCTTGAATGCGTGTACTTACCTAGTTGTGCTTGAGTGCCGGTACTCACCCAGTTGTGCTAGAGTGCCTGTACTCACCCAGTTGTGATTGAGTGAGTGGACTCTCCCCGTTGTGTTTGAGCGGTGTACTCACCAGGTTGTGCTTGAGTGCGTGAACTTATCCAGTTGTGCTTAATTCCGTGTACTCACCCAGTTGTACTTTAGTGCGTGTACTCACCTAGTTGTACTTAAGTGCGTGGTCTCCCCTAATTGTGCTTTACTGCGTGATCTGCCCCAGTTGTGCTTGAATGCATCTACTCAACGAGTTGTGATTGAGTGCGTGTACTCACCAGGTTGTGCATGAGTGCGTGTACTAACGCAGTTGTGCTTGAGTGCGTGGTCTCCTCAGTTGTGCTTCAGTGCGTGCACTCACTCAGTTGTGCTTGAGTGCATTGTCTCTCCTAGTTCTGCTTGAGTGCGTGTACTCACCTAGTTTTGCTTGAGTGCGTGTACTCACCCAGTTGTGCTTGAGTGCGTGTACTAACCAGGTTGTACTTGAGTGCGTGTACTCCCTCAGTTGTGCTCGAGAGCGTGTAATAACCCAGTTATGCTTGAGTGCGTGGTCTCCTCCAGCTGTGCTTGAGTGCGTGGTCTACCCCAGTTGTACTTGAGTGCGTGTACTCACCCAGTTGTGCTTGAGTGCATGGTCTCTCCCTTTTGCGCTTGAGTGTTTGTACTCACCAGGTTGTACTTGAGTGCATGTACTCGTCCAGTTGTGCTTGAGTGTTTGGTCTCTCCCAGTTGTGCTTGAGTGTGTGTACTCTCCTAGTTGTACTTAAGTGCGTGGTCTCCCCTAGTTGTGCTTTAGTGCTTGATCTGCCCCAGTTGTGCTTGAGTGCACGTGCTCAACGAGTTGTGATTGAGTGCGTGTACTCATCACGTTCTGCTTGATTGCGTGTACTGACCCAGTTGTGCTTGAGTGCATGGTGTCCACAAGTTGTGCTTGAGTGAGTGCACTCACTCAGTTGAGCTTGAGTGCGTGGTCCCTCCCGGTTGTGCTTGAGTGCGTGTACTCACCTAGTTCTGCTTGAGTGTGTGTACTCAACTAGTTGTGCTTGAGTGCCTGTACTCACCCAGTTGTCCTTGAGTGACTGTACTCACCAGGTTGTGCTTGAGTGCGTGTACTCATCCAGTTATGCTTAAGTGCGTGTACTCACCCAGTTGTGGTTGAGTGCGTGGTCTCCCCCAGTTGTGCTTGAGTGCGTGTATTCACCAAGTTGTACTTCAGTGCGTGTACTCACCAAGTTGTACTTGAGTGCGTGTACTCACCCAGTTGTGCTTGAGCGCATGGTCTCAATCAATTGTGCTTGAGTGCGTGTACTCACCTAGTTGTACTTAAGTGCGTGGTCTCCCCTAGTTGTGCGTGAGTGCCTGTACTCACCTAGTTGTGCTTGAGTGCCTGTACTCACCCAGTTGTGATTGAGTGAGTGGACTCTCCCAGTTGTGTGTGACCGGTGTACTCACCAGGTTGTGCTTGAGTGCGTATACTTATCCTGTTTTGCTTAAGTGCGTGTACTCACCCAGTTGTGCTTGAGAGCGTGGTCTCCCCCAGTTGTGATTGAGTGCGTGGTCACCCCCAGTTGTGCTTGAGTGCGTGTACTCACCAAGTTGTACTTGAGTGGGTGTACTCACCCAGTGGTGCTTGAGTGCATTGTCTCCCTCAATTGTGCTTGAGTGCGTGCACTCACCCAGTTCTGCTTGAGTCCGTGATCTCTCCTAGTTGTGCTTGAGTGCGTGTACTCATCTAGTCGTGCTTGAGTGCGTGAACTCATTAGTTGTGGTTGAGTGCCTGTACTCACCCAGTTGTGCTTGAATGCGTGGTCTCTCCCAGTTGTGTGTGAGTGTATGTACTCACCAGATTCTGCTTGAGTGCGGGTACTCACCCAGTTATGTTTGAGTGCGTGTACGCACCCATTTGTGCTTGAGTGCGTGGTCTCCCACAGTTGTGCTTGAGTACGTGGTCTCCCCCAGTTGTGCTTGAATGCGTGTACTCACCCAATTGTGCTTGAGTGCGTGGTCTCTCCCAGTTGTGCTTCAGTGTGTGTACACAACCATTTGTGCTTGAGTGCGTGTACTCACCCAGTTGTTCTTGAGTGCATGTACTCAACGAGTTGTGTTTGAGTGCGTATAATCGCCCAATTGTGCTTGAATGCGTGTACTTACCCAGTTGTGCTTGAATGCGTCGTCACCCCCAGTCGTGATTGAGTGCGTGTACTCACCCAGTTGTGCTTGAGTACGTGATCTCTCCCAGTTGTGCTTGAGTATATGTACTCACCAAGTTATATTTGAGTGCGTGTTCTCATCCAGCTGTGCTTGATTGCTTGGTCTCTTCCAGTTGTGCTTGAGTGCGTGTGCTCAATTAGTTGTACTTAAGTTCGTGGTCTTCCCCAGTTGTGCTTTAGTGCGTGGTCTGCCCCAGTTGTGCTTGAGTGCATGTTCTCAACGAGTTGTGATTGAGTGTGTGTACTCACCAAGTTGTACTTGAGTGCGTGTACTCACCCAGATGTGCTTGAGTGCATGGTCTCCCTAAATTGTGCTTGAGTGCGTGTTCTCACCAGGTTGTACTTGAGTGCGTGTACTCACCCAGTTGTTCCTGAGTGCGTTTTCTCAACCAGTTGTGCTTGAATGCGTGTACTCGCCCAGTTGTGCTTGAGTGCGTGTTTTCACCCAGTTGTGCTTCAGTGCGGGGTAATCCCCCAGTTGTGCTTGAGTACATGGTCTCCCCCAGTTGTGCTTGAGTGCGTGGTCTCTCCCAGTTGTGCTTGAGTGTGTGTACTCACCATGTTGTTCTTGAGTGCGGTAATCATCCAGTTGTTCTTGACTGCGTGTACTTACCTAGTTGTACTTGAGTGCGTGGTCTCCCCTTGTTGTGCTTGAGTGCTTGGTTTCCCCAGTTGTGCTTGAGTGCATGTATTCAACGAGTTGTGCTTGAATGCGTGTACTCAGCACGTTGTGCTTGAGTGCGTGTACTCACCCAGTTGAGCTTGAGTGTGTGGTTTGCCCCAGTTGTGCTTGAGTGCATGCACTCACCCAGTTGTGCTTGAGTGCGTGGTCTCTCGCTGTTGTGCGTGAGTGTGTGTACTCACCATGATGTTCTTGAGTGCGTGTAATCACCCAGTTGTGCTTCAGTGCGTGGTCTCTCCCAGTTGTGCTTGAGTGCACGTACTCAACCAGGTTTGCTTGAATGCTTGTACTCACCTAGTTGTGCTTGAGTGCGTGTACTCACCCAGTTATGCTTGAGTGCGTGTACTTACCCAGTTTGGCTTGAGTGTGTGGTCTCTCCCAGTTGTCCTTGAGTTCGTGTAATCACCAGGTTTTTACTTGAGTGCGTGTACCCACTCAGTTTGGTTGAGTGTGTATACTCACCCAGTTGAGCTTGAGTGCGTGGTCTCTCTCCCAGTTGTTCTTGAGTGCGTGTAATCACCTAGTTGTGCTTGAGTGCGGGGTCTCTCCCAGTTGTGGTTGAGTGCGAGTAATCACCTAGTTGTGCTTGAGTGCGTGGTCTCCCCAGTTGTGCTTGAGTGCGTGGTCTTCCCCAGTTGTGCATGAGTACATGTACTCAACGAGTTGTGCTTGAGTGCGTGTACTCACCATTTTGTGCGTGAGTGCGTGTACTCACCCAGTTGAGCTTGAGTGTGTGGTCTCCCCCAGTTGTGCTTGAGTGCGTGCACTCACCCAGTTCTGCTTGAGAGCGTGGTCTCTCCCTGTTGTGCGTGAGTGTGTGTACTCACCAGGTTGTTCTTGAGTGCGTGTAATCACCCTGTTGTGCTTCAGTGCGTGGTCTCTCCCAGTTGTGCTTTAGTGCGTGTACTCACCTAGTTGTACTTGAGTGCGTGGTTTCTCCCAGTTGTGCTTGAGTGCGTGGTCTGCCCAAGTTGTGCTTGAGTGCATGTACTCAACCAGTTGTGATTGAGTGGGTGTAATCACCAGGTTGTGCTCGAGTGCGTGTACTCACCCAGTTGTGCTTGAGTTGGTGGTCTCCCACAGTTGGTTGAATGCGTACACTCACCATGTTGTGCTTGAGTGCGTGGACTCCCCCAGTTGTGTTTGAGTGCGTGCACTCACCCAGTTGTGCTTGAGCACGTGGTCTCTCCCAGTTGTGCGTGAGTGTGTATACTCATCAAGTTGTGCTTAAGTGCGTGTTCTCACCCACTTGTGCTTGAGTACATGGTCTCTCCCAGTTGTTCTTGAGTGTGTGTACTCATTAGGTTCTACTGGAGTTCGTGTACTCATCCAGTTGTGCTCGAGTGCGTGTACTCACCTAGTTGTGCTTGAGTGTGTGGTCTCTTCCTGTTGTGCGTGAGTGTGTGTACGCACCAGGTACACTTGTGTGCGTGTAGTTACCCAGTTGTGCTAGAGCACGTGGTCTCTCCCAGTTGTGCGTGAGTGTGTATACTCATCCGGTTGTGCTTGAGTGCGTGTTCTCACCCAGTTGTGCTTGAGTGCGTGGTCTCTCCCAGTTGTTCTTGAGTGCGCGCACTCACCCAGTTGTGCTTGAGGGCGTTTTCTCTCCCAAATGTGCGTGAGTGTGTGTACTCACCAGGTTTTACTTGAGTGCGTGTACTCACCCAGTTTTGCTTGAGTGCGTGGTCTCTCCCAATTGTGCTTGAGTGCCTGGTTTCTCCCAGTTGTTCTTGAGTGCCTGGTTTCTCCCAGTTGTGCTTGAGTGTGTGTAATCAACCAGTTGTGCTTGAGTGCTTGTTCCCACCATGTTGTGCTTGAGTGCGTGTACTTACCCAGTTGTGCTCGAGTGCGTGGTCTCTCCTAGTTGTCCTTGAGTGCGTGTACTTACCCAGTTGTGCTCGAGTGCGTGGTCTCTCCCAGTTGTCCTTGAGTGCGTGGTCTCTCCCAGTTGTCCTTGAGTGCGTGGTCTCTCCCAGTTGTCCTTGAGTGCGTGTAATCGCCAGGCTGTACTTGAGTGCGTGTACTCACCCATTTTTGCTTGAGTGTGTGTACTCACCCAGTTGTGATTGAGTGCGTGGTCTCTCCCAGTTGTGCTTGAGAAAGTGTACTCACCAGGATGTGCTTGAGTGCGTGTACTCACCCTGTACACGGTCGGGCAGCCGGTCGGCCGAGCGGACAGCACGCTGGACTTGTGATCCTGTGGTCCTGGATTCGATCCCAGGCGCCGGCGAGAAACAATGGGCAGAGTTTCTTTCACCCTATGCTCCTGTTGCCTAGCAGTAAAATAGGTACCTGGGTGTTAGTTAGCTGTCAAGGGCTGCTTCCTGGGGGTGTGGGCCTGGTCGAGGACCGGGCCGTGGGGACACTAAAGCCGCGAAATCATCTCAAGATAACCTCAAGATAACCCTGTTGTGCTTGAGTGTGTGGTCTCCCTCAGTTGTGCTTGAGTGCATGTACTCAACCATTTGTGCTTGAGTGCGTGTATTCGCCCAGTTGTGCTTGAGTGCGTGGTCTCCACCAGCTGTGCTTGAGTGTGTGGTCTCCCCCAGTTGTGCTTGAGTGCGTGTACTCACTCAGATATGCTTGAGTGCGTGGTCTCTCCCAGTTGTGCTTGAGTGTCTGTACTCCCTAGGTTCTAATGGAGTTCGTGTACTCATCCAGTTGTGCTTGAGTGCGTGTACTCACCCAATTGTGCTTCAGTGCGTGGTCTCTCCCAGTTGTGCTTTAGTGCGTGTACTCACCTAGTTGTACTTGAGTGCGTGGTTTCCCCCAGTTGTGCTTTAGTGCGTGGTCTGCCCAAGTTCTGCTTGAATGCATGTACTCAACCAGTTGTGATTGAGTGCGTGTAATCACCAGGTTGTGCTCGAGTGCGTGTGCTCACCCAGTTGTGCTTGAGTGCGTGGACTCCCCCAGTTGTGTTTGAGTGCGTGCACTCACCCAGTTCTGCTTGAGCACGTGGTCTCTCCCAATTGTGCGTGAGTGTGTATACTCACCAGGTTGTGCTTGAGTGCGTGTTCTCACCCACTTGTGCTTGAGTGCTTGGTCTCTCCCAGTTGTTCTTGAGTGCGCGCACTCACCAAGTTGTGCTTGAGGGCGTTTTCTCTCCCAGTTGTGCGTGAGTGTGTGTACTCATCAGGTTTTACTTTAGTGCGTGTACTCACCGAGTTTTGCTTGAGTGCGTGGTCTCTCCCAGTTGTGCTTGAGTGCCTGATTTCTCCCAGTTGTGCTTGAGTGCCTGGTTTCTCCCAGTTGTGCTTGAGTGCATGTACTCAAAAAGTTGTGCTTGAGTGCTTGTTCTCACCAAGTCGTGCTTGAGTGCGAGTACTGATCCAGTTGTGCTTGAGTGCGTGTACCGATCCAGTTGTGCTTGAGTGCGTGTACTTACCCAGTTGTGCTTGAGTGCGTGGTCTCTCCCAGTTGTCCTTGAGTGCGTGTAATCACCAAGTTGTACTTGAGTGCGTGTACTCACCCAGTTTTGCTTGAGTGTGTGTACTCACCCAGTTGTGCTTGAGTGCATGGTCTCTCCCAGTTGTGCTTGAGTGCATGTACTCAACAATTTGTGCTTGAGTGCGTGTATTCGCCCAGTTGTGCTTGAGTGCGTGGTCTCCAAAAGCGGTGCTTGAGAGTGTATTGTCCTCCAGTTGTGCTTGAGTGCGTGTACTCTCTCAGATATGCTTGAGTGCGTGGTCTCTGCCAGTTGTGCTTGAGTGCGTGTACTCACTAAGTTGTACTGGAGTTCGTGTACTCATCCAGTTGTGTTTGAGTGCTTGGTCTCTCCCAGTTGTGTTTGAGTGCATGTAATCACCTAGTTGTACTTTAGTGCGTGGTCTCTCCAAGTTGTGCTTAAGTGCGTGCAAACACCTAGTTGTGCTTGAGTGCGTGGTCTCCCCCCAGTTGTGCTTGAGTGCGTGGTCTGCCCCAGTTATGCTTGAGTGCATGTACTCCACTAGTTGTGCTTGAGTGAGTTTACTCACCAGGTTGTGCTTGAGTGCGTGTATTCAGCCAGTTGTGCTTAAGTGCGTGGTTTCCCCCGGTTATGCTTGAGTGCGTGCACTCACCCAGTTGTGCTAAAGTACGTGGTATCTCTTAGTTGTGCGTGAGTGTGTGTACTCACCAGGTTGTACTTGAGTGCATGCACTCACCCAGTTGTGCTTGAGTGCGTGGTCTCTCCCAGTTGTACTTGAGTGCGTGGTCTCTCCCAGTTGTGCTTGAGTGCATGTGTTCAAACAGTTGAGCTTGAGTGCGTTTACTCACCAGATTGTGTTTGAGTGCGTGTACTTACCCAGTTGTGCTTGAGTGCGTGTATTCAACGAGTTGTGATTGAGTGCGTGCACGCACCCAGTTGTGCCTGAGTGTCTAATCTCTCCCAGTTATGCGTGAGTGAGTGTACTCACCAGGTTGTACTTGAGTGCGTGATCTCTATCTGTTGTGCTTGAGTGCGTGGTCTGCCCCAGTTGTGCTTCAGCGCATGTACTCAACCAGTCGTGCTTGAGTGCATGTACTCACCAGGTTGTTCTTGAGTGCGTGTACTCACCCAAATGTGCTTGAGTGCGTGGTCTCCTCAGTTGTGTTTGAGTGTGTGGTCTCTCCCAGTTGTGTTTGAGTGCCTGGTTTCTCCCAGTTGTGCTTGAGTGCCTGGTTTCTCCCAGTTGTGCTTGAGTGCATGTACTCAACCAGTTGTGCTTGAGTGCTTGTACTCACCAATTTTTGCTTGAGTGCGTGGTCTCTCCCAGTTGTCCTTGAGTGCGTGTAATCACCAGGTTGAACTTGAGCGCGTGTACTCACCCAGTTGTGCTTGAGTGTGTGTACTCACCCAGTTGTGCTTGAGTGAGTGGTCTCTCCCAGTTGTGCTTGAGAGCTTGTACTCACCAGGTTGTACTTGAGAGCGTGTACTCACCCAGTTTTTCTTGAGTGCGTGTACTCACCCAGTTTTTCTTGAGTGCGTGTGCTCACCCAGTTGTGCTTGAGTGCATGTAATCGCCTAGTTGTGCTTGAGTGCGTGGTCTCTCCCTGTTGTGCGTGAGTGTGCGTAATCACCAGGTTGTTATTGAGTGCGTGGTCTCCCCCAGTTGTGCTTGAGTGCGTGGTCTGCCCCAGTTGTGCTTGAGTGCATGTACTTAACAAGTTGTGCTTGAGTGAGTTTACTCACCAGAATGTGCTTGAGTGCGTGTACTCAGCCAGTTGTGCTTGAGTGCGTGGTCTCCCCAGGTTATGCTTGAGTGCGTGCACTCTCCCAGTTGTGCTTAAGTGCCTGGTATCTCTTAGTTGTGCGTGAGTGTGTGTACTCACCAGGTTGTACTTGATTGCATGCACTCACCCAGTTGTGCTTGAGTGCGTGGTCTCTCCCAGTTGTGCTTGAGTGCATGTGTTCAAACAGTTGTGCTTGAGTGCGTTTACTCACCAGATTTTGTTTGAGTGCGTGTACTCACCCAGTTGTGCTTGAGTGCGTGTACTTACCCAGTTGTGTTTGAGTGCGTGGTCTCTTCCAGTTGTCCTTGAGTGCATGTAATCACCAGGTTGTACTTGAGCGCATGTACTCACCCAGTTTTGCTTGAGTGTGTGTACTCACCAGTTTGTTCTTGAGTGCGTGTACTCACCCTGTTGTGCTTCGGTGCGTGGTCTCTCCCAGTTGTGCTTGAGTGCGTGTACTCACCTATTGGTACTTGAGTGCGTGGTCTCTATCAGTTGTTCTTGAGTGCGTGGTCTGCCCCAGTTGTGCTTGCGCGCATGTACTCAACCAGTTGTGCTTGAGTGCATGTACTCACCAGGTTGTGCTTGAGTGCGTGTACTCACCCAGATGTGCTTGAGTGCGTGGTCTCCCCAGTTGTGTTTGAGTGCGTGGTCTCTCCCAGTTGTGCTTGAGTGCCTGGTTTCTTCCAGTTGTGCTTGAGTGCCTGGTTTCTCCCAGTTGTGTTTGAGTGCGTGCACTCACCCAGTTGTGCTTGAGTGCGTAGTCTCTCCCAGTTTTGCGTGAGTGAGTGTACTCACCAGTTTGTACTTGAGTGCCTGTACTCACCCAGTTGTGCTTCAGTGCGTGGTTTCTCCCAGTTGTGTTTGAGTGCGTGCACTCACCCAGTTGTGCTTGAGTGCGTAGTCTCTCCCAGTTTTGCGTGAGTGAGTGTACTCACCAGGTTGTACTTGAGTGCCTGTACTCACCCAGTTGTGCTTCAGTGCGTGGTTTCTCCAAGTTGTGCTTGAGTGCGTGTACTTACCTATTTGTATATGAGAGCATGGTTTCCCCCAGTTGTGCTTGAATGCGTGGTCTGCCCCAGTTGTGCTTGAACGCATGTACTCAACCAGTCGTGCTTGAGTGCATGTACTCACCAGGTTGTTCTTGAGTGCGTGTACTAACCCAAATGTGCTTGAATGCGTGGTCTCCCCAGTTGTGTTTGAGTGCGTGGTCTCTCCCAGTTGTGCTTGAGTGCCTGGTTTCTCCCAGTTGTGCTTGAGTGCCTGTTTTCTCCCAGTTATGCTTGAGTGCATGTACTCAACTAGTTGTGCTTGAGTGCTTGTACTCACCAATTTTTGCTTGAGTGCGTGTACTCACCCAGTTGTGCTTGAGTGCGTGTACTTACCCAGTTGTGCTTGAGTGCGTGCTCTCTCCCAGTTGTCCTTGAGTGCTTGCAATCACCAGGTTGTACTTTAGCGCGTGTACTCACCCAGTTTTGCTTTAGTGTGTGTACTCACCCAGTTGTGCTTGAGTGCGTGGTCTCTCCCAGTTGTGCTTGAGAGCCGGTACTCAACAGGTTGTACTTGAGTGCGTGTACTCACCCAGTTTTTCTTGAATGCGTGTACTCACCCAGTTGTGCTTGAGTGTGTGGTCTCCCGCAGTTGTGCTTGAGTGCATGTTCTCAACCCGTTGTGCTTGAGTGCGTGTATTCGCCCAGTTGTTCTTGAGTGCGTGGTCTCCACCAGCTGTGCTTGAGTGTGTGGTCTCCCCTAGTTTTGCTTGAGTGCGTGTACTCACTCAGATATGCTTGAGTGCGTGGTCTCTCCCAGTTGTGCTTGAGTGTGTGTACTCACCAGGTTGTACTTGAGTTTGTGTACTCATCCAGTTGTGCTTGAGTGCGTGGTCTCTCCCAGTTGTGCTTGAATGCGTGTATTCACCTAGTTGTACTTGAGTGCGGGGTCACTTCCAGTTGTGCTTGAGTGCTTGTAATCACCTAGTTGTGCTTGAGTGCGTGTCTCCCCCCACTTAGTGCTTGAGTGCGTGGTCTGCCCCAGTTGTGCTTGAGTGCATGTACTCAACCAGTTGTTCTTGAGTGAGTTTACTTACAAGGTTGTGCTTGTGTGCGTGTACTTACCCAGTTGTGCTTGAATGCGTGGTCTCCACTAGTTATGCTTGAGTTAGTGCACTCACCCAGTTGTGCTTAAGTGCGTGGTCTCTCTTAGTTGTGCGTGAGTTTGTGTACTCACTAGGTTGTACTTGAGTGCGTGCACTCACCCAGTTGTGCTTGAGTGCGTGGTCTCTGCCAGTTGTGCTTGAGTGCACGTACTCAACCAGTTGTGCTTGAGTGCGTTTACTCACCAGGTGTTGTTGGAGTGCGTGCACTCACCCAGTTGTGCTTGAGTGCGTAGTCTCTCCCAGTTTTGCGTGAGTGAGTGTACTCACCAGTTTGTACTTGAGTGCCTGTACTCACCCAGTTGTGCTTCAGTGCGTGGTTTCTCCAAGTTGTGCTTGAGTGCGTGTACTTACCTCGTTGTACTTGAGAGCATTGTCTCCCCCAATTGGGCTTGAGTGCGTGGTCGGCCCCAGTTGTGCTTGAGCACATGTACTCAACCAGTCGTGCTTGAGTGCATGTACTCACCAGGTTGTTCTTGAGTGCGTGTACTCACCCAAATGTGCTTGAATGCGTGGTCTCCCCAGTTGTGTTTGAGTGCGTGGTCTCTCCCAGTTGTGCTTGAGTGCCTGGTTTCTCCCAGTTGAGCTTCAGTGCCTGGTTTCTCCCAGTTGTGCTTGAGTGCATGTACTCAACCAGTTGTGCTTGATTGCTTGTACTCACCAATTTTTGCTTGAGTGCGTGTACTCACCCAGTTTTGCTTGAGTGTGTGTACTCACCCAGTTGTGCTTGAGTGCGTGGTCTCCACCAGCTGTGCTTGAGTGTGTGGTCTCCCCCAGTTTTGCTTGAGTGCGTGTACTCTCTCAGATATGCTTGAGTGCGTGGTCTCTCCCAGTTGTGCTTGAGTGTGTGTACTCACTAGGTTGTACTGGAGTTCGTGTACTCATCCAGTTGTGCTTGAGTGCTTGGTCTCTCCCAGTTGTGCTTGAGTGCATGTAATCACCTAGTTGTACTTTAGTGCGGGGTCTCTCCAAGTTGTGCTTGGGTGCGTTCAATCACCTAGTTGTGCTTGAGTGCGTGGTCTCCCCCAGTTGTGCTTGAGTGCATGTACTCAACTGGTTGTGCCTGAGTGAGTTTACTCACCAGAATGTGCTTGAGTGCGTGTACTCAGCAAGTTGTGCGTGAGTGTGTATACTCACCAGGTTGTACTTGATTGCATGCACTCACCCAGTTGTGTTTGAGTGCGTTGTCTCTCCCAGTTGTGCTTGAGTGCATGTGTTCAAACAGTTGTGCTTGAGTACGTTTACTCACCAGATTGTGTTTGAGTGCGTGTACTCACCCAGTTGTGCTTGAGTGCATGTACTCAACGAGTTGTGATTGAGTGCGTGCACGCACCCAGTTGTGATTGAGTGCGTGCACGCACCCAGTTGTGCCTGAGTGCGTAGTCTCTCCCAGTTGTGCGTGAGTGAGTTTACTCACCTGGTTGTACTTGAGTGCGTGTATTCACTCAGTTGTGCTTCGGTGCGTTGTATCTCCCAGTTGTGCTTGAGTGCGTGCACTCACCTATGTGTACTTGAGTGCGTGGTCTCTATCAGTTGTTCTTGAGTGCGTGGTCTACCCCAGTTGTGCTTGCGCGCATGTACTCAACCAGTTGCTTGAGTGCATGTACTCACCAGGTTGTGCTTGGGTGCGTGTACTCACCCAGATGTGCTTGAGTGCGTGGTCTCCCCAGTTGTGTTTGAGTTCGTGGTCTCTCCCAGTTGTGCTTGAGTGCCTGGTTTCTCCCAGTTGTGCTTGAGTGCCTGGTTTCTCCCAGTTGTGCGTGAGTGCATGTACTCAACCAGTTGTGCTTGAGTGTTTGTACTCACCCAGTTTTGCTTGATTGCGTGTACTTACCCAGTTGTGCTTGAGTGCGTGCTTTCTCCCAGTTGTCCTTGAGTGCGTGCAATCACCAGGTTGTACTTTAGAGCGTGTACTCACTCAGTTTTGCTAGAGTGTGTGTACTCACCCAGTTGTGCTTGAGTGCGTGGTCTCTCCCAGTTGTGCTTGAATGCGTGTATTCACCTAGTTGTACTTGAGTGCGGGGTCACTCCCAGTTGTGCTTGAGTGCGTATAATCACCTAGTTGTGCTTGAGTGCGTGGTCTCCCCCAGTTGTGCTTGAGTGCATGGTCTGCCTCAATTGTGCTTGAGTGCCTATACTCAACCAGTTGTTCTTGAGTGAGTTTACTTATCAGGTTGTGCTTGAGTGCGTGTACTCATCCAGTTGTGCTTGAGTTCGTGGTCTCCTCTAGTTATGCTTGAGTGCGTGCACTCACCCGGTTGTGCTTAAGTGCGTGGTCTCTCTTAGTTGTGCGTGAGTGTGTGTACTCACCAGGTTGTACTTGAGTGCGTGCACTCACCCAGTTGTGCTTGAGTGCGTGGTCTCTCTCAGTTGTGCTTGAGTGCGTGTACTCACCAGGTTGTCCTTGAGAGCGTGCACTCACCCAGTTGTGCTTGAGTGCATAGGCTCCCACAGTTGTGCTTGAGTGCGTGTACTCTCCACGTTCTACTTGAGTGCGTGTACTCACCCAGTTGTGCTTGTGTGCTTATATTCACTTAGTTGTGCTTGAGTGCATGTACTCAACCAGTTGTGCTTGAGAGCGTGTACTCGCCCAATTGTGCTTGAGTGCGTGTACTCACCCAGTTGTGTTTGAGTGCATAGGCTTTTGCAGTTGTGCGTGAGTGAGTGTACTCACCAGGTTGTACTTGAGTGCGTGTACTCAGCCAGTTGTGCTTCAGTGCGTGGTCTCTCCCAGTTGTGCTTGAGTGCGTGTACTCACCTATTTGTACTTGAGTGCGTGCTCTCCCCCAGTTGTGCTTGAGTGCGTGGTCTGCTCCAGTTGTGCTTGAGTGCATGTACTCAACCAGCTTTGCTTGAGTGCGTGTACTCACCAGGTTGTCCTTGAGAGCGTGTACGCACCCAGTTGTTCTCGAGTGCGTGGTCTCCCCTTAGTTGTGCTTGAGTGCGTGCACTCACCCAGTTGTGCTCCAGCGTATGTACTCACCCAGTTGTGCAAGAGTGCGTGGTCTCCCCGAGTTGTGCTTGAGTGCGTGGTCTCCCCCATGTGTTCGAGTTCCTTGTCTCTCCAAGTTGTGCTTGAGTGCGTGTACTCACCTATTCGTGCTTGAGTGCGTGTACTCATTAGTTTTGCTTGAGTGCCTGTACTCACCCAGTTGTGCTTGAGTGCGTGTACTCACCTAGTTGTGCTTCATTGCGTGGTCTCTCCCAGTTGTGTTTCAGTGTGTGCACTCACCAGTGTTTGCTTGAGTACGAGTACTCATCTAGTTGTGCTTGAGTGCGTGGTCTCTCCCAGTTGTGCTTGAATACGTGTAATCGCCTAGTTGTACTTGAGTGCGGGGTCTCTCCCAGTTGTGCTTGAGTGCGTGTAATCACCTAGTTGTGCTTGAGTGCGTGGTCTCCTCCAGTTGTGCTTGAGTGCGTGGTCTGCCCCAGTTGTGCTTGAGTGCGTGTACTAAACCAGTTGTGCTTGAGTGAGTTTACTCACTAGGTTGTGCTTGAGTGCCTATAATCACCCAATTGTGCTTGAGTGCGTGGTCTCCCCCAGTTTTGCTTGAGTGCGTGCACTCACCCAGTTGTGCTTGAATGCGTGGTCTCTCTCAGTTGTGCTTGAGTGCATATACTCAACCAGTTGTGCTTGAGTGCGTTTACTCACCAGGTTGTGTTTGAGTGCGTGTACTCACCCAGTTGCGCTTGAGTGCGTGGTCTCCCCAGTTGTGTTTGAGTGCGTAGGCTCTCCCAGTTTGGCGTCAGTGAGTGTACTCAGCAGGTTGTACTTGAGTGCGTGTACTCAACCAGTTGTGCTTCAGTGCGTGATCTCTCCCAGTTGTGCTTGAGTGCGTGCACTCACCTATTTGTACTTGAGTGCGTGGTCTCCCCCAGTTGTGCTTGAGTGCTTGGTCTGCCCCTGTTGTGCTTGAGTGCATGTACTCAACCAGCTTTGCTTGAGTGTGTGTACTCACCAGGTTGTCCTTGAGAGCGTGTACGCACCCAGTTGTTCTTGAGTGCGTGGTCTCCCCTAGTTGGGCTTGAGTGCGTGCATTCACCCAGTTGTGCTCCAGTGTATGTACTCACCCAGTTGTGCATGAGTGCGTGGTCTCCCCGAGTTGTGCTTGAGTGCGTGGTCTCCTCCATGTGTTCGAGTGCCTGGTCTCTCCACGTTGTGCTTGAGTGCGTGTACTCACCTAGTCGTGCTTGAGTGCATGTACTCATTAGTTTTGCTTGAGTGCCTGTACTAACCCAGTTGTGCTTGAGTGCGTGTACTCACCCAGTTGTGCTTCATTGCGTGGTCTCTCCCAGTGGTGTTTGAGTGTGTGTACTCACCAGTGTTTGATTGAGTGCATGTACTCACCCAGTTGTGCTTGAGTGCGTTTACTCGCCCAATTTTGCTTGAATGCGTGGTCTCCCCCCAGTTGTGCTTGAGTGTGTGGTCTCCCTCAGTGGTGCTTGAGTGCGTGTACTCACCTTGTGTTCCTTGAGTGCGTGCACTCACCCAGTTGTGCTTGAGTGCATAGGCTCCCACAGTTGTGCTTGAGTGCGTGTACTCTCCAGGTTCTACTTGAGTGCGTGTACTCACCCAGTTGTGCTTGTGTGCTTATATTCACTTAGTTGTGCTTGAGTGCATGTACTCAACCAGTTGTGCTTGAGAGCGTGTACTCGCCCAATTGTGCTTGAGTGCGTGTACTCACTCAGTTGTGCTTTAGTGTATGTACTCTCCAGATTGTACCTGAGTGCGTGTACTCACCTAGTTGTACTTAAGTGCGTGGTCTCCCCCAGTTGTGCTTTAGTGCGTGGTCTGCCCTAGTTTTGCTTGAGTGCATGTACTCAACGAGTTGTGATTGAGTGCGTGTACTCACCAGCTTGTGCTTGAGTGCGTGTACTCACCCAGTTGTGCTTGAGTGCGTGGTCTCCCCCAGTTGTGCTTTAGTGCGTGCACTCAGTCAGTTGTGCTTGAGTGCATGGTCTCTCCTAGTTTTGCTTGAGTGCGTGTACTCACCTAGTTCTGCTTGAGTGCGTGTATTCACCTAGTTTTTCTTGAGTGCGTGTACTCACCAGGTTGTTCTTGAGTGCGTGTACTCATCCAGTTGTGTTTGAGTGCATGGTCTCCTCCAGTTGTGCTTGAGTTCGTGTACTCACCAGGTTGTACTTGAGTGCGTGTACTCACCCATTTGTGCTCTAGTGCGTTTTCTCACCCAGTTGTGCTTGAGTGCATTTCCTCAACCAGTTGTGCTTGATTTCGTGTACTTGCCCAGTTGTGCTTGAGTGCATGTACTCACCCAGTTGTGCTTGAGTGCGTGGTCTTCCCTAGTTGTGCTTCAGTGCGTGGTCTCCCCTAGTTGTGTTGGAGTGCGTGAACTCACCCAGTTGTGATTGAGTGCGTGGTCTCTCCCAATTGTGCTTGAGTGTGTGCACTCACCAGGTTGTACTTGAATGCTTGTACTCATACAGTTGTTCTTGAGTGCGTGGTCTCTCCCAGTTGTGCTTGAGTGCGTGTACTCAACTAGTTGTACTTGAGTGCGTGGTCTCCCCTAGTTGTGCTTGAGTGCGTGGTCTGCTCCAGTTGTGCTTGAGTGCATGTACTCAACGAGTTGTGCTTGAGTGCGTGTACTCACTAGGTTGTGCTTGATTGCTTGTACTTACCCAGTTGTGCTTGAGTGCGTGTAACCACCAGGGTGTGCTCGAGTGCGTGTACTCACCCAGTTGTGCTCTAAAGCGTGGTCTCCCCCAGTTGTGCTTGAGTGCGTACACTCACCCAGTTGTGCATGAGTGCGTTGTATCCCCCAGTTGTGCTCTAAAGCGTGGTCTCCCCCAGTTGTGCTTGAGTGCGTACACTCACCCAGTTGAGCATGAGTGCGTTGTATCCCCCAGTTGTGTTTGAGTGCGTGCACTCACCCAATTGTGCTTGAGTGTGTGGTCTCTCCCAGTTATGCGCGAGTGTGTATACTCTCCAGGTTGTGCTTGAGTGCGTATTCTCACCCAGTTGTGCTTGAGTGCGTGGTCTCTCCCAGTTGTGCTTGAGTGCGTGCACTCACCCAGTTGTGCTTGAGGACGTGGTCTCTCCCAGTTGTGCTTGAGTGTGTGTACTCACCAGATTGTACTTGAGTGCGTGTACTTACCCAGTTGTGCTTGTGTGCGTGGTCTCTCTCAGTTGTGCTTGAGTGCGTGTACTCACCTAGTTGTACTTGAGTGCGTGGTCTCTCTCAGTTATGCTTGAGTGCATGTACTCATTCAGTTGTGCTTGAGTGCGTGTACTCACCAGGTTGTGCTTGAGTGCGTGTACTCACCTAGTTGTGCTTGAGTGCGTGGTCTCTCCCAGTTGAGTTTGAGTGTGTGTACTCCCCAGGTTGTACTTGAGTGCGTGTACTGACCCAGTTGTGCTTGAGTTTCTGGTCTCTCCCAGTTGTGCTTGAGTGTGTGTAAGTAGTAGGGATGACAGTCCAGAGTCCTCTTTTTTCGAAAATAGAGGACGGTGGACTGTCGGGGCTTCCAGGTAAACTCTACGGACAATTTTTGTTTTAAAAATCGAGTATTTTTCAAAGACTTTTTTCGGATAAAGTAATTATAGAATTTTGGTAAGTTTATGGGAATGTGTAAATCCACCATCCCACTTAATCTTCCCCTCTTTCTTTTACTTTGTTTTCACACATAAGATCATTCTTTATCTTAGTAAAAATATGAGTACAGTAGAAAAGAGTTAGATCTCATGAGACTTGAGACTGAGAGAAAAAAAAAAAAACAAGAGAGCAAAGGAACGAGAGCATGGGAGGGGGTGTAAGAAGTAAGAGAAATGGGGGGAGATAGAAAGAGAGAATGTGGGAGAGAGAAGGAGGGAAGGTTAAGTGGGATGGTGGATTTGGGTAAAATATACAAAAAGGAAAAACAAAACTACATATGAAAGGTTAGGATAAGGATAATATAATCAACAAATATGTCCAAACAAGATAAACAAGTAAACTATATCTGAAAGATCGGTTAAAGGACAAGGAATCAGAACAAAATATATAAAACCAAATGAATACACAAAAATCATGAGAGGTTAGGTTAATGGGAGAAATATATGAGAGAATATAAGCTAATTAAAGGTTAGGTAGGGGAGGTTAGGAAGGTACGGGTAGATAAGTTAAGATACGCTATATAGGTTAAGTTAGGTTAAGTTAGAATAGGTTAGGTTAGGTTGGGTTAGGTTAGTTATCTTAAGTAAGGATAGGTTAAGTTAGGTTAGGTTAGTTGAGTTGGGTTAGGTTAAGTTAGAATTGGTTAGGTTAAGTTAGAATAGGCTAGGTTAGCTTGGGTTGGGTTAGGTTAGATACGAAAGGGTAGGTTAAGTTAGGTTAGGTTAGTTAAGTTAGGTTTGGTTATGTTAAGTTAGGTTAGGTTAGGTTAGTTAAGTTAGGATAGGATAAGTTAGGTTAGGTTGGGTTAGGTTAGGATAGGTTAGATTAAGTTAGGTTTGGATAGGTTAAATTAGGTTAAGTTAGGTTAGGTAAGTTAAGTTCAGTTAGGTTAGTTAAGTTAGGATCGGATAGGTTTGGTTATGCAAGTAAGGTTAGGTTAAGTTAGGTTATGATAAGTTAGGTTAAGTTAGGTTAGGTTAGGTTAAGTTAGGTTAGGTTAAGTTAGGTTATGTTGGGACAGGTTAGGTTAGGAATGGTTAGGTTAGTTTAAGTTAGGTAATTGACATTAAGTTAGGAGAAGTTAAGTTAGGTTAGTTAGGTTAAGTTAGGTTAGGTTAGGTTAGGTAACTTTGATTAGGTAAGTTAGGTTTGGTTAGGTTGGGTTAGGATAGGATAGACTATGGAAATAAAGTTAGGTTAGGTTAGGTTAGTTAAGTTATGATAGTTTAAGTTAGGTTAGGTTAAGTTAGGTTAAGTTAGGATAGGTTAGGTTGGGTTAGGTTAGGTTAGGTTAGGTTAAGTTAGGTAAGTTAGGATAGGTTAGGTTAGGTAAGTTAGGTTAGGTTAGGTAAGTTAGGTTATGTAAGTTTGATATGAGCAGCTGAAGTAGTTACATTTTGGAGAAATGTTTTATGTCTGAAGATGTCTTAGAGAACAACATTGATGTCTTGGAGAACAACCTTGATGAACGATGATGTCTTAGAAAGCTTCTCTGATGAACGAAAGGTTACTTAGAGAATAACTTTGATAACTGAGATTAACTCTTTTTTATGGCTCTGAGGACAGCTTTGTTGAACGAGGATGTCTCAGAAGGCTTCTCTGAATAACGAAGGTGACTTAGAGAATATCTTTGATGACTTAGAGATTAACTTTTATACGTTTTGATGACTCTGAGAATACCTTTGATGACTCTGAGAACAACTTTTGATGACTTAGAGATTACGTTTTGATGACTTAGAGATTACGTTTTGATGACTTAGAGATTACGTTTTGATGACTGAGATTAACTTTTCATAGCTCTGAGAATAACTTTTGGTGACAGAGATTAACTATGATGACTTAGAGATTAACTTTGTTGGCCAAGAGATTAACTTTTGATGACTGAGAATACCTATTGATGATTCTGATGATGACTTTGATGTCTTAGAGATTACGTTTTGATGACTGAGAATAACTTTGATGTCTTAGAGAAGAACTTTTGATGACTTACAGAAAAATTTTGATGACTGAGATTACCTTTGATATCTCTGAGAATGACTTTGATGTCTTACAGAGCAACTTTGATAGCTCTGAGAATAACTTTTGGTGACTTAGAGATTAACTTTGATGACTTAGAGATTAATTTTTGATGACTCTGAGATTAACTTTGATGTCTTAGAGAACAACTTTTGATGACTCTGAGAATGACTTTGATGTCTTAGAGATTACCTTTGATGACTAAGAGAATAACTTTGATGAACGAAAGCGACTTTTGATGACTCTGAGAATAACTTTGATGTCTCTGAGAATAATTTTAGATGTCTCGAATAGTAACTTTGATGAACGAATACTTAGAAATCATCTCTGATGAACGAATACTTTGAAATTATCTCTGATGAACGAAAGAGTACTTAGAGAATAACTTTGATGACTGAGATTAACTTTTTGATAGCTATGAGAATAACTTTTGAGGACATGAATAATACTTTTGGAGTGTTTGAGAGTGTCTTTGATGTCTCGAAGAGTATTTTTGATGTTTCGAAGAGTATTTTTATTGTCATTGAGTGCATCTTTGATACCTTTGAGTATGTCCTTGATGTCTCGAAGAGTGTCTTTGACTATATTTCTTACTTAACAATATATAATTTTAGTTACGAAAGTGCTGAAAGAAGTTACATTTGACTATTTTTTAGCGAAGTGAAAGGTTACTTTAGTTAAGAACAGTGTTGGAAGGAGGCTACACTTAATTATTTTCAGTTGAGAGAAGTGATATTTTCGTTAAGAAAAGACAAGAAAATATGATGAACATGGCTATTTCAATTGATTGACGATGGATAAAGTTAGTTATGAATAGTATTGGAAAGTTTCCTTTGACAATTTTTTTGCTAAGAGGGGGAATTATCAGGGGGAAGTGCCAAGCCATTACGACTATATAGCACTGGGAAGGGGTCAGGATAAGGATTTGGGACGGCACGGGGGAAGGGAATGGTGTCCAACCACTTGGACGGTCTGGGATTGAACGCCGACCTGCATGAAGCAGGTCGGCGTGAAGCAGGAATAGACTAATCCTGACTATTTTTAGTTGATTGGATAATAAGTTTGGTTGCGAAATGACGAAAGTGATTATGTTTTTAGTTGATTGGCGAATGATTTTAGTTAAGAAACGTTAAGAAAAGAATGTCGTTGTACATTTGATTTTAAAGAATACATCGAATAGTGGTGGTGTTGTAGTGGTGGTGTTGAAGAGGTGGTATGGCAGTGGTGGTGTTGTAGTGGTGGTGTGGCAGTGATGGTGTGGTAGTAGTGGTGTTGTAGTGGTGGTGTGGCATTGGTAGTGTTGTAGTGGTGGTGAGGCAGTGGTGGTGTTGTAGTGGTGGTGTGGCAGTTGTGGTGTGTCAGTGGTGGTGTTGTAGTGGTGGTGTGGCAGTGGTGATGGTGTTGTGGCAGTGGTGATGGTGTTGTGGCAGTGGTGGTGTGGTAGTGGTGATGTGGTAGTTGTAGAGTGGCTGTGGTAGTGTGGCATTGGTAGTGTGGGATTGGTGGTGTTGAAGTGGTGGTGTGGTAGTAGTGGTGTGGCAGTGGTGGTGTTGTAGTGGTGGTGTGGTAGTGGTGGTGTAGCAGTGATGGTGTTGTAGTGGTGGTGTGGCAGCGATAGTGTGTCAGTGGTGGTGTAGTGGTGGTGTGGTAGTGGTGGCGTGGCAGTGGTCGTGTAGCACTGGTAGTGGTGTTGTGGCAACGGTTATGTGGCAGTGATTGTGTTGTAATGGTGGTGTTGTAGTGGTGGTGTGGCAGTGGTGGTGTTGTAATGGTGATGTGACAGTGGTAGTGTTGTAGTGGTGGCGTGTCAGGGGTGGTGTGGTAGTGGTGGTGTGGCAGCGGTAGTGTGTCAGTGGTGGTGGTGTGGCAACGGTGGTGTGGCAGTGATTGTGTTGTAATGGTGGTGTGGAAGTGGTGGTGTGGCAGTGTTGGTTTTATAGTAGGGGTTTGGCAGTGGGGGTGTGGAAGTGGTGGTGTGGCAGTGGGGGTGTGGCATTGGTGGTGTTGTAATGGTTGTGTGGCTCTGGATTTGTTGTTCTGGTGGTGTAGCACTTGTGTTGTTATGGTGGTGGTGTGGCAATGATGGTGTTGTAGTGTGGGCGTGGCAGTGGTGGTGTGGCAGTGGTGGTGTTATAATGGTGGTGTGGCAGTACTGGTGTTTTAGTGGGGGTGTGGCAGTGGTGGTGGGTAGTGCTGGTGTTGTATTGGAGGTGTGTCACTGTGGTGTTGAAGTGGCGGTGTAGTAGTAGGAGTATGGCAGTGGTGGTGTTGTAGTGGTGGTGTAGTAATAATGGTGTTGTAGTGGGGGTGTGGCAGTGGTGGTGGGTAGTGCTGGTGTTGTATTGGAGGTGTGTCACTGTGGTGTTGAAGTGGCGGTGTGGTAGTAGGAGTATTGCAGTGGTGGTGTTGTAGTGGTGGTGTAGTAATAATGGTGTTGTAGTGGGGGTGTGGCAGTGGTGGTGTGGCAGTGGTGGTGTTGTAGTGGTGGTGTGGCAGTGGTGGTGTTGCAGTGGTGGTGTGGCAGTGTCGTGTTGTAGTGGTTGTGTGAAAGTAGGGGTGTGGCAGTGGTGGTGTTGTAGTGGTGGTTGAGTGGCAACGGTGGTGTTGTAGTGGTGGGGTTGAAGTGGTAGTGTGGAAGTGGTGGTGTGAGAGTGGTGGTGTGGCAGTGGTGGTGTGGCAGTGGTGTAGTAGTGGGGGTGTGGCAGTGGTGGTGTAGTGGTGGTGTGACAGTAGTGGTGTTGTAATGGTGGTGTAGTGGTGGTGTGGCAGTGGTGTAGTAGTGGGGGTGTGGCAGTGGTGTTGTAGTGGTGGTGTAGCAGTGGTGTAGTAGTGGTGGTGTGGCAGTGGTGTTGTAGTGGTGGTGTGGCAGTGGTGTAGTAGTGGTGGTGTGGCAGTGGTGGTGTGGCAGTAGTGGTGTGGCAGTGGTGGGTGTGACAGTGGTGGTGTGGTAGTTGTCTTGTTGTAGTTGTGGTGTTGTAGTTTTAGTGTGGCAGTGGTGATGTGACACTGGTGGTGTGGCACTGGTGGTGGTGTGGCAACAGTAGTGTGGCAGTGATTGTGTTGTAATGGTGGTGTGGCAGTGGTGGTGTTGTAGTGGGGGTGTGGCAGTGTGGTTTTGCTTTGGTGGTGTGGTTGTGGTGGTGAGGCAGTGGTGGTGATGTAGTGGTGGTGAAGCAGTGGTGTTGTTGTAGTGGGGGTGTGGCAGTGGAGGTTGTAGTGATGGTGTTGGACTGGTGGTGTGACAGTGGTGGTGTTGTAGTGGTTGTGTCGTAGTTTGGGTGCTGCAATATTGGTGGTGTTGTAGTTGTGGTATTGCAGTGGTGGTTTTGTAATGGTTGTGTGGCTGTGGTGGTGTTGTAGTGGTGGTGTGGCAGTAGGGGTGTGGCAGTGGGGGTGTGGCTTTGGTGGTGGCAGTGGTGGTGTTGTAGTGGGGGTGTGGCAGTAGGGGTGTGGCAGTGGGGGTGTGGCTTTGGTGGTGGCAATGGTGGTGTTGAAGTGGTGGTGTTGAAGTGGTGGTGTGGCAGTGTGGTGTGGCAGTGGTGGTTTGGAAATAGTGGTGTGGAAATAGTGGTGTGGCAGTGGTGGTGTGGCAGTGGTGGTGTGGAAGTGGCAGTGGTGGTGTTGTAGTGGAGGTTTTGTAGTGGCGGTGTAGCAGTGGTGTTGTGTCAGAGGTGGTGTGGCAGTGGTGGTGTGGCAGTGGTGGTGTGGAAGTGCCAGTGGTGGTGTTGTAGTGGAGGTTTTGTAGTGGTGGTGTAGCAGTGGTGTTGTAGTGGTGGTGGTGGTGTTGTAGTGCGGGTGTGGTGTTGAAGTGGTGGTGTGGTAGTAGTGGTGTGGCAATGGTAGTGTTGTACTGACAGTGTGGCTGTGGTGATGTTGTAGTGGTGGTGTGGTAGTGTTGGTTTTATAGTAGGGGTTTGGCAGTGGGGGTGTAGCAGTCATTGTATTGCAGTGGTGGTGTGGCAGTGGTAGTAAGGCAGTGGTAGTGTTGTAGTGGTGGTATGGTAGTGGTGGTTTTGTTGTTTTGGTGGTGTTGTAGTAGTGGTGTTGTAGAGGTGGTGGTGGTGTTGAAGAGGTGGTGGTGGTGTTGTAGTGGTGGTATGGCAGTGTAGGTGTGGTTGTGGTGGTGTGGCAGTGGTAGTGTGTCAGTGGTGATGGGGTAGTGGTGGTGTTGTAGTGGTGGTGTTTTAGTGGTGCTGTGGCAATGTTGGTGTTGTAGTGGTGGTGTTGCAGTGGTGGTATTGTTGTGGTGGAGTGACAATGGTGGTGTTGTAGTGAGTTTGTGGCAGTGGTGGTTTTGTACTAGTGGTGTGTCAGTTGAGGTGTGGTAGAAGTGGTGTGGCAGTGGTGGTGTGGAAGTGGTGGTGTGGCAGTGGGGGTGTGGCATTGGTGGTGTTGTAATGGTTGTGTGGCTCTGGATTTGTTGTTTTGGTGGTGTAGCACATGTGTTGTTATGGTGGTGGTGTGGCAATGGTGGTGTTGTAGTGTGGGTATTGTAATTGTGGTGTGGCAGTGGTGGTGTTGTAGTGGTGGTGTGGCAGAGGGTGGTGTGTCAGTGGGGGTGTGGCATTGGTGGTATGCCAGTGGTGGTGTTGTAGTGGTGGGGTGAGAGTTACGTGTTGTAGTGGTTGTGTGAAAGTAGGGGTGTGGCAGTGGTGTTGTTGTGGTGTTGTGGCAGTGGTGGTGTTGCAGTGGGAGTGTTGTAGTGGTGGTGTGGCAGTGGTGGTGTTGCAGTGGTGGCGTGGCAGTGGTGGTGTTGTAGTGGTGGTGTGGCAGTGGTGGTGTTGCAGTGGTGGTGTGGCAGTGTCGTGTTGTAGTGGTTTTGTGAAAGTAGGGGTGTGGCAGTTGTGTTGTTGTGGTGTTGTGGCAGTGGTGGTGTTTTAGTGGTGGTGTTGCAGTGGTGGTGTTGTAGTGGTGGTGTGGCAGTGGTGGTGTTGCAGTGGTGGTGTGGCAGTGTCGTGTTGTAGTGGTTGTGTGAAAGTAGGGGTGTGGCAGTTGTGTTGTTGTGGTGTTGTGGCAGTGGTGGTGTTTTAGTGGTGGTGTTGCAGTGGTGGTGTTGTAGTGGTGGTGTGGCAGTGGTGGTGCTGTAGTGGTGGTTTGGCAGTAGTGGTGTTGAAGTGGTGGTGTGCCAGTGGTGGTGTTTTAGTGGTGGTGTGGTAGTGGTGGTGCTGACGTGGTGGAATGGCAGTGGTGGTGAAGTAGTGGGGGAGTGGCAGTGGTGGTGTTGTTGTGGTTGTGTGGTAGTAGTTTTGTTAAAGCGGTGGAATGGCAGTGGTGGTGTGGCAGTGGGGGCTGTGACAATTATGGTGTGGAGAGTATTGGTGTGGCAGTGGTGGTGTTGTAGTGGTAGTGTTGCAGTGGTGGTGTTCTAGTGGGGGTGTGGCAGTGGAGGTGTGGCAGTGGTGGTGTTACAGTGGTGGTGTAGCAGTGGTGGTATGTCAGTGTGTGTTTTATTGTGGTGTTTTGGTAGTGGGGGTGTGGTAGTGGTGTTGTGGTAGTGGTTCTGTGGCAGTGGTGGTGTTGTAGTAGTCGTGTTGTATTGGTGGTGTGGCAGTGGTGGTGTGGCAGTGGTGGTGTGGAAGTAGTGGTGTGGCAGTGGTGGTTAGGCAGTGGTGGTGTTGTAGTGGAGGTTTTGTAGTGGTGGTGTAGCAGTGGTGTTGTGCTAGAGGTGGTGTGGCAGTGGTGTTGTAGTGGTGGTGTGGCAGTGGTGGTGTTGTAGTGGATGTGTGGAAGTGTGGTTTTGCTTTGGTGGTGTGGTTGTTGTGGTGATGCAGTGGTGGTGTTGTAGTGGTGGTGAAGCAGTGGTGTTGTTGTAGTGGGGGTGAGGCAGTGGAGGTTGTAGTGATGCTGTTGTACTGGTGGTGTGGCAGTGGTGGTGTTTTAGTGGTGGTGTCGTGTTTGTGGTGCTGCAGTATTGGTGGTGTTGTAGTTGTGGTATTGCTGTGGTGGTATGACCGTGGTGGTTTTGTAATAGTTGTGTGGCAGTGGTGATGTTGTAGTGGGGGTGTGGCAGTGGGGGTGTGGCTTTGGTGGTGGCAGAGGTGGTGTTGTAATTGTGGTATGGCAGTGGTGGTGTTTTAGTGGGGGTATGGCAGTGGAGGTGTGTCAGTGGGGGTGTGGCTTTGGTGGTGGAAGTGGTGGTGTTGAAGTGGTGGTGTTGTATTGGTGGTGTTGTAATGGAGGTTTTTAGTGGTGGTGTTGCAGTGGTTGTGTGGCAGTGGTATTGTATTGGTGGTGTGGCAGTGGTGGAGTTGAAGTGGTGGTGTTGAAGTGGTGGTGTGGCAGTGGTGGTGTTTTAGTTGGGGCGTGGCAGTGGGGTTGTGGCAGTGGGGTGTGGCATTGGTGGTGGGTAGTGCTGGTGTTGTAGTGGAGGTGTGTCACTGTGGTGTTGAAGTGGCGGTGTAGTAGTAGGAGTATGGCAGTGGTGGTGTTGTAGTGGTGGTGTGGTAGTAATGGTGTTGTATTGGGGGTGTGGCAGAGGGTGGTGTGTCAGTGGGGGTGTGGCATTGGTGGTATGCCAGTGGTGGTGTTGTAGTGGTGGTGTTGCAGTGGTGGTGTTGTAGTGGTGTTGTGGCAGTGGTGTTGTTGTAGTGGTGGTTTGGCAGTGGTGGTGTTGAAGTGGTGGTGTGGCAGTGGTGGTGCGGTAGTGGTGGTGTTGACGTGGTGGTGTGGAAGTGGCAGTGGTGGTGTTGTAGTGGAGGTTTTGTAGTGGTGGTGTAGCAGTGGTGTTGTGTCAGAGATGGTGTGGCAGTGGTGGTGTGGCAGTGGTGGTGTTGTAGTGGGGGTGTGGCAGTGTGGTTTTGCTTTGGTGGTGTGGTTTTTGTGGTGATGCAGTGGTGATGTTGTAGTGGTGGTGAAGCAGTGGTGTTGTTGTAGTGGGGGTGTGGCAGTGGAGGTGGTAGTGATGGTGTTGTACTGGTGGTGTTTTAGTGGTGGTGTTTTAGTGGTGGTGTTTTAGTGGTGGTGTCTTAGTTGTGGTGCTGCAGTATTGGTGGTATTGTAGTTGGGGAATTGCAGTGGTGGTTTTGTAATGGTTGTGTGGCAGTGGTGGTGTTGTAGTGGGGGTGTGGCAGTGGGGGTGTGGCTTTGGTGGTGGCATTGGTGTTGTAATGGTGGTATGGCAGTGGTGGTGTTGTAGTGGGGGTGTGGCAGTGGGGGTGTTGTAGTGGGGGTGTGGTAGTGGAGGTGTGGCTGTGGTGGTGGCATTGGTGGTGTTGTAATGGTGGTATGGCAGTGGTGGTGTTGTAGTGGGGGTGTGGCAGTGGGGGGTGTCAGTGGGGGTGTGGCTTTGGTGGTAGCAGTGGTGGTGTTGAAGTGGTGGTGTGGCAGTGTGGTGTTGTAGTGGTGGTGTAGTAGTAGTGGTGTGGCAATGGTAGTGTTGTACTGACAGTGTGGCAGTGGTGGTGTTGTAGTGCGGGTGTGGTGTTGTAGTGGTGGTGTAGTAGTAGTGGTGTGGCAATGGTAGTGTTGTACTGACAGTGTGGCTGTGGTGATGTTGTAGTGGTGGTGTGGTAGTGTTGGTTTTATAGTAGGGGTTTGGCAGTGGGGGTGTAGCAGTCATTGTATTGCAGTGGTGGTGTGGCAGTGGTAGTAAGGCAGTGGTGGTATGGTAGTGGTGGTTTTCTTGTTGTGGTAGTGTTGTTGTGGTGGTGTTGTAGAGGTGGTGGTGGTGTTGAAGTGGTGATATTGCAGTGGTTGTGTTGTTGTGGTGGTGTTGTAGAGGTGGTGGTGGTGGTGTTGTAGTGGTGGTATTGCAGTGGAGGTGTGGTTGTGGTGGTGTGGCAGTGGTAGTGTGTCAGTGGTGGTGTTGTAGTTGTGGTGTTGTAGTGTGGTGTTTTAGTGGTGGTGTGGCAGTGGTGGTGTTGTAGTGGTGGTGTTGCAGTGGTGGTGTTGTTTTGGTGGAGTGACAATGGTGATATTGCAGTGAGTTTGTGGCAGTGGTGGTGTTGTACTAGTGGTGTGTCAGTTGAGGTGTGGTAGTGGTGGTTTAGCAGTGGGGGTGTGGCATTGGTGGTGTTGTAATAGTTGTGTGGCTCTGGATTTGTTGTTCTGGTGGGGTAGCACTTGTGTTGTTATAGTGGTGGTGTGGCAGTGTTGGTGTTGTAGTGTGGGTTTTGTAATGGTGGTGTGGCAGTGGTAATGTTCTAGTGGGGGTGTGGCAGTGGAGGTGTAGCAGTGGTGGTGTTGCTGTGGTGGTGTAGCAGTGGTGGTATGTCAGTGTGTGTTTTATTGTGGTGTTTTGGCAGTGGTGTTGTTGTAATAGTTATGTGGCAGTGGTGGTGTTGTAGTGGTGGTGTTGTAGTAGTCGTGTTGTATTGGTGGTGTGGCAGGGGTGGTGTGGCAGTGGTGGTGTGGTTGTGGTGGTGTGGCAGTGGTGGTGTGGCAGTGGTGGTGTGGCAGTGGGGGTGTGGCATTGGTGGTGTTGTAATAGTTGTTTGGCTCTGGATTTGTTGTTCTGGTGGTGTAGCACTTGTGTTGTTATAGTGGTTGTGTGGCAATGGTGGTGTTGTAGTGTGGGTTTTGTAATGGTGGTGTGGCAGTGGTGGTGTTGTAATGGTGGTGAGACAGTGGTGGTGTTTTAGTGGGGGCGTTGCAGTGGAGTTGTGGCAGTGGGGTGTGGCATTGGTGGTGGGCAGTGCTGGTGTTGTAGTGGTGGTGTGGTAGTAATGGTGTTGTAGTGGGGGTGTGGCAGTGGGTGGTGTGTCAGGGGGGGGGGTGTGGCATTGGTGTTATGTCAGTGGTGGTGTTGTAGTGGTGGTGTGGCAGTGTCGTGTTGTACTGGTTGTGTGAAAGTAGGGGTGAGGCAGTGGTGTTGTTGTGGTGTTGTAGCAGAGGTGGTGTTGTAGTGGTGGTGTTGCAGTGGTGGTGTGGCAGTGGTGGTGGTGTGGCAGTGGTGGTGTTGCATTGGCGGTGTTGTGGTGTTGCAGTGGTGGTGTTGTAGTGGTGGTGGTGTTGTAGTGTTGGTGTGGCAGTGGTGGTGTTGTAGTGGTGGTGTTGTAGTGGTGGTGTGGCAGTGGGGGTGTGGCAGTGTCGTGTTGTAGTGGTTGTGTGAAAGTAGGGGTGTGGCAGTGGTGTTGTTGTGGTGTTGTGGCAGTGGTGGTGTTGTAGTGGTGGTGTGGCGGTAGTGGTGTTGAAGTGGTGGGGTGGCAGTGGTGGTGTTGTAGTGGTGGTGTGGTAGTGGTGGTGTTGACGTGGTGGAATGGCAGTGGTGGTGAAGTAGTGGCAGTGCTGGTGTTGTTGTGGTTGTGTGGTAGTAGTTTTGTTAAAGCGGTGGAATGGCAGTGGTGGTGTGGCAGTGGGGGTGTGACAATTATGGTGTGGAGAGTATTGGTGTGGCAGTGGTGTTGTTGTGGTGGGATTGTGGCAGTGGTGGTGTTCTAGTGGGGGTGTGACAGTGGAGGTGTGGCAGTGGTGATGTGTTAGTGGTTGTGTGGCAGTGGTGTTGTTGTAGTAGTCGTGTTGTATTGGAGGTGTGGCTGTGGTGGTGTGGAAGTAGTGGTGGTGTTGTAGTAGTCGTGTTGTATTGGTGGTGTGGCAGGGGTGGTGTGTTTACTAGTTGTGTTTACTAGTTGTGTTTTTGCGGGGGTTGAGCTTTGCTCTTTCGGCCCGCCTCTCAACTGTCAATCAACTGTTTACTAAGTACTTTTTTTTTTTTTTTTTTTTTTCCCTACACCACACACACACACACCAGGAAGCAGCCCGTGACAGCTGACTAACTCCCAGGTACCTATTTACTGCTAGGTAACAGGGGCACTTAGGGTAAAAGAAACTTTGCCCATTTGTTTCTGCCTCGTGCGGGAATCGAACCCGCGCCACAGAATTACGAGTCCTGCGCGCTATCCACCAGGCTACGAGGCCCCCTCGTAGGGCAGCAGTGGTGGTGTGGCAGTGGTGTTGTTGTAGTAGTCGTGTTGTATTGGTGGTGTGGCAGTGGTGGTGTGGCAGTGGTGGTGTGGCAGTGGTGGTGTGGAAGTAGTGGTGTGGCAGTGGTGGTGTTGTAATAGTCGTGTTGTATTGGTGGTGTGGCAGGGGTGGTGTGGCAGTGGTGGTGTACTCACCTAATTGTACTCACCTAATTGTGCTTGCGGGGGTTGAGCTTTGGCTCTTTGGTCCCGCCTCTCAACTGTCAATCAACTGGTGTACAGATTCATGAGCCTACTGGGCTCTATCATATCTACATTTGAAACTGTGTATGGAGTCAGCCTCCACCACATCACTTCCTAGTGCATTCCATTTATTAACTACTCTGACACTGAAAAAATTCTTTCTATCGTCTCTGTGGCTCATCTGGGTACTAAGTTTCCACCTGTGTCCCCTTGTTCGTGTCCCACCCGTGCTGAAGAGTTTGTCTTTGTCCACCCTGTCAATTCCCCTGAGAATTTTGTAGGTGGTTATCATGTCTCCCCTTACTCTTCTGTTTTCCAGGGATGTGAGGTTCAGCTCCTTTAGCCTTTCCTCGTAGCTCAATCCTCTCAGTTCCGGCACGAGCCTGCTGGCATACCGCTGAATCTTCTCTAACTTTGTCTTGTGTTTAACTTGGTATGGACTCCAGGCTGGAGCTGCATACTCCAGGATTGGTCTTACATAAGTGGTATACAGGGTTCTGAAAGATTCCTTACACAAGTTTCTGAAGGCAGTTCTTATGTTGGCCAGTCTAGCATATGCCGCTGATGATATTCTTTTGATGGGGGCCTCTGGGGACAGGTTCGGTGTGATATCAACCCCCAGATCCTTCTCTCTATTTGACTCTTGCAGGATTTCCCCTCCCAGATGATACCTTGTGTTCAGCCTCCTGCTCCCTTCGCCTAATTTCATCACCTTACACTTTCCCGAGTTGAACTTTAGCAGCCATTTTCTAGACCATTCCTCCAGTTTATCCAGGTCATCCTGTAGTCTGTCTATCTTCATCCGTCTTGATTCTTCTCATAATTTTTGCATCATCAGCAAACATCGAGAGGAATGAGTCTATACCCTCTGGAAGATCGTTCACATATATTAGAAACAGGATGGGTCCAAGTACTGAGCCCTGTGGGACTCCGCTGGTGACATCTCGCCACTCTGATGTCTCCCCCCTCACCGTTACTCGCTGTTTCCTGTTGCTTAAGTGTTTCCTTATCCACTGGAGCACCTTCCCTTTTACTCCTGCCTGTTGCTCCAACTTTTTTAACAGCCTTTTATGGGGTGCTGTGTCAAAGGCTTTTTGGCAATCCAGGAAAATGCAGTCGGCCCACCCTTCTCTTTCCTGCCTAATTTTCGTTGCCTAGTCATAAAATTCTATTAAACCTGTGAGGCACGATTTACCATCTCTGAACCCATGTTGGTGGTGCGTTACAAAGTTATTTCCCTCCAGATGCTCTACGAGCCTTTTCCTCACAATCTTCTCCATCACCTTGCATGGTATACAAGTTAAGGAAACTGGCCTGTAAGTCAGTGCCTCTTGCCTGTCACCCTTTTTGTATATTGGGACCACGTTAGCTGTCTTCCAACTTTCTGGTAAGTCTCCTGTTTCCAGTGACCTGTTATACACCATAGAGAGTGGCACACTTAGTGCTTCTGCACCTTCCTTTAGTATCCATGGTGAGATTCTATCAGGTCCAACAGCCTTTGTCACATCCAGCTCCAGCAGACACCTTTTGACCTCATCACTGGTGAGGTCAAATTCCTCCAAGGTTGCTTGGTTTGCCGCCTCCTCATTTAGTGCAGGGGCTTCTCCTTGTTCTATTGTGAAGACCTCCTGGAATCTCTTGTTAAGTTCTTCACACACCTCCTTGTCATTCTCTGTGTATCTGTTCTCCCCTTTCCGCAGCTTTATCACTTGTTCCTTCACTGCTGTTTTCCTCCTGATGTGGCTGTGGAGCAGCTTTGGTTGGGTCTTGGCTTTACTCGCAATGTCATTTTCAAACTGTCTCTCTGCTTCCCTCCTCACTCTGATGTACTCATTTCTGGCCCTCTGGTATCTCTCCCTGCTCTCTGGTGTTCTGTTATTTCTGTAGTTTCTCCATGTTCTTTTACTCAGTTGTTTCGCTACCTTACATTCCTGGTTGAACCATGGGGTTTTTCTGTTGTTTTTCGTTTTTCTCCTTTTGGACGGGGATAAACCAGTCTGCAGCTTCCTGGCACTTTTGGGTGACAAAATCCATCATGACCTGCACATTCTTGTCTCTAAGTTCTGTTTCCCATGGTATTCCCCTGAGGAAGTTCCTCATCTCGTCATATTTTCCTCTTCGGTAATTCAGTCTTTTCCCCTCCACTCCCATCCTTGGATAGGTTATCCCTACCTCCACCAAGTACTCAAAGGTCAGTACACTGTGGTCACTCATTCCTATGGGGGCTTCAACTTTGACTTCCCTTATTTCTGACTCATTCAGGGTGAATATCAAGTCGAGTCTAGCTGCTTCATCATTGCCTCTCACTCTTGTGGGTTCCTTGACATGCTGGCTCAGAAAGTTCCTTGTTGCCTCTTCCAAGAGTTTAGCTCGCCACGTATCTGCACCACCATGTGGGTCCCCATTCTCCCAGTCTATCTTTCCATGGTTGAAATCACCCATGATTAAGAGTCTTGAGCCATTCCTGCAGGCAACTGAAGCTGCTCTCTCTATTATATTAATGGTTGCCATGTTGTTCCTATCAAACTCCTGTCTAGGTCTTCTGTCATTTAGGGGAGGGTTGTAAATGACTGCCACTATTATCTTAGGTCCACCCATTGTTATAGTTCCTGTTATGTAATCTCTGAATCCGTCACAGCCCGGAATTCCATCTCATCAAAACTCCAGTCCTTCCTTATCAGCAGGGCCACTCCTCCACCTCCTCTCCCTTCCCTCTCTTTCCTTACTATATAGTAGTCCTTTGGAAACACAGCATCTGTTATGACTCCTGACAATTTTGTTTCCGTTAGTCCTATTACATCAGGGTTTTCTTCTTGCACCCTTTCTGCCAGTTCACTTGCTTTATTGGTAATCCCATCAATGTTTGAGTACATTACCTTGAAGCTCACTTTCTTATATCCAATTTCACCCACACTCCCTACAAGTGTAGGAGGTTGTTCTATGGTCATTGCTACTTGGGTAGGCTCATCTCCTGTGAGGTAGTTGCCAGGGGTTCAGGGGCAGGTGGAGTGGGGGGTGGAGGGCTTAGGTCTTCCTCAGGCCTGCTTGGGGCAGGAAGAAGTCCTGGGGGTGAGGGAGCAGGGATTGCCTGGGGAGAGGGCACGCCCTCCTGCGGTGTAGTTGACAGGGGTTTGGAGGGAGGTGGAGTGGGGGATAGAGGGCTTTGATCTTGCTCAGGCCTGCTTGGGGCAGGGAGAAGACCAGGGGCTGGGAAAGCAGGGGCTACTTGGGGTAAGGGGAAGGGGAGGATTTGGGTTTCATGATGGGAATTGTGCAGGGGCAAGGAAGGGTTTGTGCTGGGGGGTAGGATGTGGCAGTGGTGGTGTGAAAGTAGTGGTGTGGCAGTGGTGGTAAGGCAGTGGTGGTGTGGAAGTGGCAGTTTTGTGTTGTAGTGGAGGTTTTGTAGTGGTGGTGTAGTAGTGGTGTTGTGTCAGAGGTAGTGTGGCAGTGGTGTTGTATTGGTGGTGTGGTAGTGGTAGTTGTGGTGTTGTAGTGGTTGTGTGGTAGTAGTGGTGTTATAGTGGTGGTGTGGCAATTGTGGTGTGGCAGTGGTGGTGTTGTAGTAGTAATGTGGCAGTGGTGGTGTTCTAGTGCTGGTGTAGTAGTGGTGGTGTTGCAGTGGTTGTGTGGCAGTGGTGGTGTTGTAGTGGTGGTTGTGGTGTAGCCGTGGTGGTGTGGCAGTGGTGTTGTTGTAGTGGTGGTGTTGTATTGGTGGTGTTGTAGTGGAGGTTTGTAGTGGTGGTGTTGCAGTGGTTGTGTGGCAGTGGTATTGTATTGGTGGTGTGGCAGTGGTGGATTTGCAGTGGTGGTATTGCAGTGGTGGAGTGGGAGTGGTGGTGTTGAAGTGGAGGTTTGTAGAGGTGGTGTGGCAGTGGAGGCGTGGCAGTGGTGGTGTTGCAGTGGTGGTGTTGTAGTAGTGGAGTGGCGGTGGTGGTGTGGCAATGGTTGTGTTGTAGTGGTGGTGTGCCAGTGGTGGTGTGACAGTGGTGGTGTAGTAGTGGTGGTGTGGCAATGGTAGTGTGACAGTGGTGGTGTGGCAATGGTAGTGTTGCAGTAGTGGTGTGGCAGTGGTGGTGTTGTAGTAGTGGTGTGTGGCAGTGGTGGTGTGGCAGTGGTGGTGTTGTAGTAATGGTGTTGCAGTGGTGGTGTGGTCGTTATGGTGTTGTAGTAGTGGTGCGGCAGTGGTAGTGTGGCCGTGGTGGTGTTGTAGTAGTGGTGTGGCAGT